>NW_025816940.1:1948163-2061976 GCF_002878395.1 Capsicum annuum | reverse complement strand
GTCAAATGATTAACATCTTTAACTATACTAAATTTTTATAAGTACCGTCTCAAACATTAAGTGCAAATCAAATAATAACTCTAAAATTTTTTTATCGAAATAAAGTTTGAATGATACTTATTGAAGTTTTTCTAAAATCTCATCTGGTCAGTTAATTGAAATAAACATAATCAAATAAGTTATATTTATGATTTACAAGCTATAAATTGAATTAAATCGAATGATTAATACCTTAAATCATATTAGAGTGGTAAATATATTATTTTGGTGATCAAGTTTTAGTCAAGTTGTAATTCTAAAAGCACTGATTACGATTAAACTTCAGTAAGACTTGATGAAATTATATTTAAATTCAACAAAATTAGATGATCAAAATTAGTAAGAAATCCGTATTTATTGAAATTATATTTAAAATTCATAAGTAAACCGCAGTATTGAATTGAATCGAACAATTAACAACTCTAATTATAGTAAATTAATTAATATAATTATAATAAATTTTAACTCATGGTAAAAATTAATTACTAGCTAAAGGAATTAATAATTATATCATATTTGTGTCTAAATCATTTCATCAAGATAAATAATTACTCTCCCCATTTCAAAGAAGTGGTGTTTTAATATTTTTTTAAATTTTTTTTCTAAATAAGTGATGTTTTAGATAATCAAGAAGACTTAATAGTATTCTTTCAACTTTATCATTCTTTAATTGAAGACAGTTTTACATAACTAAAAAATTACTAAAGAGTTACATTCTTTTCAAGGTATTTACCAAGAGTAAATTTTTCAATTTTTTTAGGAATGATTAATTTTTAAGAGTTGTATCAAAACTAAAAATATCATTATTTAGGAATTAAGGAAATATAACTATTATTAAGCCAACTATTGCCATAGTTTTTTGATACTCAAAGCCAAAATATTTGTTAGTTATAATATTTTAATTTAAATAACATTTTTCATGGCTAAATGACCACTATTGCTATTATAATTTTTAAAACATTACAATAATTAATAATTAGCTACATAATTTTACTCTGCAAGAACTTTATAGCTATATCATTAACTATTACGTTATTTTTTTTCAACTTGAAGCAAAAATATATATTTAGCCATAATATTTTATTCTAAGTAATTTATTCTGGCTAAAAGGTTACGATTACTACAATAAACTTCAGCTCGTAGCAAAAGTTAATAATTAGCTATGAAATTATATTATAGCAAAAAAGTTATGGCTAAATCATTTAACTATTGTCACAATTTTTTATAACTTGAAGCAAACAAATTATTTAGCTATAACATTTTATTTTAAATATTTTACTGTGGCGAAAAGCTCACTATTGCTACAATAACTTATATTGCGTGGCAAAAAATTATTATTAACTATAAAATTTTAGTGTAGCAATAAAGTTGTCGCTATTTAGACAATTATTGTTACGATTGCTAGTAATTGTAGCAAAGATTAGAAATTAGCTTTGTTAGGTTAATTTTCGTAGCTAAAAAATTTAAAGAATTTGTAAATAGCTGCGGAATATGAAATTTTATAGCTATTACTAGTTAATAGCTATGTTTTCTAAATTCATAGCTTAAATTTCATAGCTATAGATGTATTTTGTTGTAGTGAGTGCAACTTAAAGGATCGAAAAACTATGGATTATGGAGAAGAACCATGAATCTAGCTCTATAAGCTAAGAGGAAGCTAGGGTTCGTGAAAAGGGATTGCGAAAAGGAGAACTATTAAAAGGAGTTACATAAGTATTAGGAAACTTACAATGCGATTGTTTTATCCTGGATTATTAATATTGTGTTGAAGGATCTAGTTAGTAGCATTGTTTATGCTTTAAATGCACACCATGTGTTGGAGGATATGCGAGAAATTTTTGATAAAGTAAGTAGAATTTGAGTTTTCCAACTGCACAAGGAGATCACAGTAATATCACAGGGAACTGATTCTGTATCAGTGTATTTCACAAAATTGAAGGATTTATGGATTGAATTTGATGCAATGACTTCTTCACCTGGTTGTAGATGTGATAAAGAAAAAAAATATGTTGATTATCTACAACAACAGAGATTACTCCAGTTTCTATGCGACTTGAAGAAGTTTATGATCAATCTAGAAGGAAAATTCTCATAAAAACTATTGAACCGGCCTTGAATCAAGCATATGCAATGATCATTGAAGATGAGAGCCAGAGATCAAGTCCATATCCAAATTTGAATATTAGAGAACAAAATGTGTCTAAACCATCAAGAGGAGAAGATCTAAATCAAATAGCTATGCAAGCAGGAAGAAGACAACCTTACAAAGATTAAAAAAACCTTTCACGCAGTGTGATTTTTGTCATAAGAAGTGGCATACTAGGAGTCAATGCTGGAAGATAGTTGGGTATCCATCCGATCAAGGAGGAAAAAAACAATATACATCAAATTTGCAGAAATGCTTGGAGGAGATACAAAAATGTCATTTGAGGAAGGAAAGAACAATCACTTTTATAGAGAATCAGTAGAAACAAATTACGGAGCTACTGAACAAAGGAAATGCAGTAACAAAGCACAACTTAAAATAGAAACATATGAATATGCTAGGTCAATTTGTATCACTGATGATAGGATTATCTTGTGTAGGATGGATAGTTGACTCAGAAGCATCCCATCATATTTCTACAAGCATAGATGCACTAGATAGTACAAAAAAATTGTGTTCAAATAAAAATGATCAGGTATGTATGTCTATTGGGAGAAAATCTACAATTACACACATTGGTAATGCATCGCTCATTAGGTAACTTACAAGCTAGAAATGTGCTTCATATCCCTGAGTTCAAGTATAATCTCTTATCTGTGTCAAAGTTGACAAAAGAATTTTCCTTCTCTTTCAAATTTTTTCCTGATTTCTATGTATTTTAGGATCTTTATAGTGGCAGGGTTAGGGGGATTGGTAAGAAGAGTAAAAGCTTGTACATAATCAAGGACAACAAAGATGCAGAAAGCAAGAAAGCTATCTTAAATACAACTTCTATGGGAAAGCAATAGCAGATGGAAGTTTGTGGCATAGGAGGATAGGACATGCATCTATCAGCACCATGGAGAATGTGAAATACCTTCAAAATAAGGTGTTAGACATAGTAGGGAATAATGATTGTTCAGTATGTCCTATAGCTAAGAAAATTAGACTCACATTTCCTAAAAGTACCACAAAAAGTGACAGTTGCCTTAGTCTCTTGCACATGGATGTATGGGGTCCATATAAGCACCCTAGGCATGACAAAACATTATTTCTTGACAATTTTTGAAACCAAAGAGAGATATGACTATTGTCTTGAAGAAATTCCTTTTATTTTTGAGAATACAATTTACACATTTTGTTAAAACAATAATAACAGATAATGAAATTGAGTTCTTTAATAAGAAAATTGATGAATTAGTTACTAGATATGGTGTAGTTCATCAAATTAGTTGTGTTATACCCCTCAGCAAAATGAAATAGCTGAAAGAAAACATAGATATGTGTTGGATATTGTACGAGCCTTAAAGTTTCAAGGAAGTATTCCAACAAGGTTTTGGAGAGAATGTGTATAAACTAAAGTATACATCATTAACAGACTTCCATCTGATGTATTGAAAGGTAAAACACCATATGAGGTATTGAAAAATAGACCACCATCAGTTTCTCATCCAAGAGTGTTTGTGTAATGCCCCGAGTTTGTACCCCGGATGCTAACGATGCTCATAATCTTGGGGGACCACAAGCTAACCCATGACTGGTACCTTCTGTAATGACTGAGTAATAGCACTGTAATTATGTAAAAATTAGATGGAAACTTACCATAAGGTTCAAAACTATAAATAAATACTGAGTACGGTACATCAATACCAAAACTGAACATCTGTCTGTAATTACTCTAGTCTGAAAAGCCTCTATTGTGTAAAAAAAGAGTTGATGGGACAAGTACCCAACTAACTTCGACTACTAAAATAAACCAAGGTACTAAAGTAATAATCATGTTCTTGAACTATGAGGACTCACCACTAATCTACTGCTGAAAGGTTCGAGCTGCTAAGTACGGTCAGGAGCCCATGCTTCTGAACCTATGATATAAGATATCATAGCGCAAAAGAAAAGTATGCGTCAGTACTTTGAATGTACTGGTATACTAAGTGAGGTAGGCTGATATGCAAGGGTTCATATGCATGATCAATAACTGACTGAATAACATGAACAACTGACTGAGAGTATATGGATGAATACATAAACTGTAATTGAGGTCATGATAACACTGGATGCTGAGTTCTGAATTACTGACTTACTGATATTTGAGTTTACTGATACTGTATTACTATTAACTGAGTGACTGTGTCTGGCAGTCTTGATTCTGTGGAACTATTCTGAGTTCTGTACTGAACTGAGTGACTGTGTCTGACAATCTTAATTTCTGTAGAACTAAGTTGAGTTCTATACTGAGACTGAAACTAAAACTGAGACCATGAGAGGTAATCATCTAACCGACATGCCCTCTCTGATCTGATTAGGGTCCAACCGATAACCTCAGTTAAAAGGGTGTCTGTACCGTGCCATGAGTAAAGACAAGTTGAGTTACCCTCGTCTGGCAGGTACTCGAAATGAGAATGGTGGTACCCTCAACGGGTAGGTTAAAATACCTTATCAACCCTCAATTGGTAGGTTGATGTTTCAACCTACGCTAGCTAAGTAGTTCTGGAATACAAGGAGTGCTTCTAAGGATCACACCCTCTACTAATAGATCAGTCCCCATTCTTGGGTTCACTCGGTGCTCAATCCTACTCCTAACTGAATAGACACTAGACTGATTTCTAAACTGTTCTAGGCTGGACTGAATCATTAATAACTCTATTAACTGACTAAACTGAACTGAGTTCTCTGGGTTCTGAACTGATTTCTAACTGAGCTCTGAACTGGTTACTGACTTAGTTCAGAACTGATTACTGAACCACTGATCGTGATATGAATGATACTATTCTGTAACTAACACTAACTATAGGTATACAACTAAATTATCAGGTATTAGATACCCCCAGGACTCGATAGCATAAAATTACAAGAAATAGAAAAATCTTAAAACATAATAACTAATTATTTGGTCACCATTCATTCATTGGGGCATTTTGACACATTTGCATGACGTGAAGGGGTATGCATGCTAACATGATATAACTTCACTATTCACCTCACACGTACAATTCATCAAATACTTGGAGGTCATAGTATAGGCACATAATACTAAACAAAATGAGAGCATCACAATTTCAAATATCAAATTCACAACTTGATGATTTTAGCATGAATTCACATGATAAACACACATAATAAATAATATGACATGAATCTTGCAACTAATTATGGATAAAGAACTCCATTAAAATGATATTCATAAATACATTCAAATTAAATCATGAAATTCATTAAATCCATTAACTTGTATTTTAAAAAGGTTTCTTGAACTCCAAGGGTGGAAGGAAACCCTTGGATGAACACTTCACATACCTTGGTATTCAAATTTGCGAAGAATAATAGAGTGTTCTTGATGGCTGAATCTTGAATTAGAGTTCTAGGGTTTGTTTCTTGAGAAATTTTGAGAAAGATGAATGGATTTTACCTCTAAAGGGGTTTAATCTCATGTTTTGGGGGCTAACATAAGGTGAGAAAAGACCCAATTACCCCTGATGATCCAGCTTTCTAGTGACTGAAAACTGATTTAGTGATGCACAGATCGACGTGCCACATCATAGGCATCGACGCGATAGAGGAAAAATATTCATCGACGCGATGGGCGACTCGGCGCATCGAGATCACATTGATCCACTGGTTTGGACTTCCAAACGTGCCTCAAATGAAGTCCGAAAAATCCAAAACTTGTCCAAGAACACCTACTGACATTCCTGATCATGAATTAACCTAAATATCAATATTTAAAGGTCATAAGGGTTGTGAAAAAGGATCACCAACTTACAAAGGCTAAAATAACACTAAGTATGAACACTTAGCTAAATTTTTCTAAGTCTGGGACCCCTTACTAGATCTTACAGGATCGAATCAAGCATAGGATTTTGCGGGGTCTTACAATATCTCCCCTTTGGGAACATTCATCCTCGAATGAGACCGACTAAGCTGACTAACCTGAGAATACTGATAGACTAAATTTAGATATAAGGCATAAACAACTGAATCATTAATTCATAACTAAAATTACTGATAAACTGAAATTTCATACTTAACATGCATATATGATGCATGGGTACATAGCTGAACATGATTCAATAATGGATGACTGAGATTGCTAATAAGTGGAGTTTCTCATGCTGAACATGCATATTTGATGCATTAATACACAACTGAATATGCAACAGTAACTGGTACCAAGTCTATAAAGGAAAATTTGAGCATAGAACTGAGTAAGTTCAAGGAAACACTATTACCTTAGGCTGAGTCTGAGTTTGCGGAGAAGAGGTGAGGATACTTGGTTCATATATCTACCTCTGCTTCCCAAGTAGCTCCCTCAACTGACTATTTCCAACAAAGAACTTTGACTAGAAGGATTTCCTTGTTCCTCAGTCTGGGAATCTGATATTTAAGGATTTTGACTGGAATCTCCTCATAAGAGAGGCTGTTCTGAATATCTATACCCCCTATAGGGACTACAACTGCTGGGTTACCTATGCATTTATTTAGTAAGGAGATATGAAACACTGAATAAACTGAAGCTAAATCAGAAGGCAACTCAAGCTCATAAGCTATCTTTTCGAAACTGTTGAGAATTCGGTAAGGATCGACATATCAGGGACTGAGCTTCCATTTCTTTCCAAACCTCTTCACTTCTTTCATAGAAGAGATCTTTAAATACATATAATCATTAATCTCGAACTCGAGATCTTTTCTCCGCATATCTGCGTACGATTTCTGCCAGCTTTGATCTGTCTTAAGCCTTTCCCTGATCAACTGAACCTTCTCTAAGGTGTCAAACACCAAGTCAGGCCCTACTACTATGGCCCCTGACACTTCAAACCAACTAATGAGATACCTATATCTCCTCCCATAGAGCACCTCGAATAGAGCCATCTGAATACTGGAATGATAGCTATTGTTACATGTGAACTCCATTAAAAATAAGTGGTCATCCCAACTACCTTTATGGTCTATTGCACACACTAGCAGCATATCCTCTAAAGTCTGAATGGTCCTTTCTTCTTGATCATCTGTCTAAGGGTGAAAGGCTGTACTGAGGTGAACTTGGGTACCAAGACCCTTTTGAAATGCCTTCCAGAAATGAGAGGTAAACTACGCACCTCTATTCGAGATAATAGATAAAAAAACTCCATGAAATCTAACCAACTCTTTGAAATAGAGTTTGGCATAGTCCTCAGCTGAAAAAGAGGTATGGACTGGTAGGAAATGAGCTTATTCGATCATCCTGTCTAAAATGACCTTGATTGAATCGTGCTGATGACGAGTACAAGGCAAACCCATTACAAAATCCATGTTTACTTTCTCTCACTTACAAGTGGAGATACTGAACTCTACGTAGCCCCACTAGGCCTCTGATGCTCGATCTTAACCTGCTGACATGTTGAGTACTTGGCTACAAACTCTGTAATGTCTCTCTTTATCCCACTCCACCAATATATCTCCCACAAATCATGGTACATCTTAGTGGCCCCTGGATGAATAGAGTAACATGCACCATGCATTTCTGCAAGAATCTGCTGTCTTAGGTCATCTACACCTAGCACACATAGGCGACCCTGACAACGCAGAACATCATCTCCCCCTTGGGAGAAAACCTCAACCTTTTGATCTCTGACTGATTCTTTCAACTTAGCTAGACTGGGATCCTTATCCTGCCTTTCCTTCACTTTAAAAATCAGGGATGATTTTAAACTATTCTGCACCCATACACTACCTTCTGCTGAATCGACTATGCGAACACCTATTCGGGAAAGTTGATGAACTTTCTAAGCTAACTTCTTCTTACCATCATCCACGTGAGTAATACTACCCATAAACATCCTACTAAGAGCATCAACAACTACATTAGCCTTTCCCGAATGATATAGAACACTCATGTCATAATCTTTCAATAGCTCTAACCACCTCCTCTGACGCAAATTCAAGTTATTCTGAGAGAACACATACTGAAGGCTCTTGTGATCTGTGAACACATCTACATGCACCCCATATAAGTAATGCCTCTAAATCTTTAAGGAAAATACCACTGTTGCTAACTCAAGATCGTGAGTTGGATAGTTCTTTTCATGGGGCTTAAGTTGTCTAGAGGTATAAGCTATAACCTTACCTCTTTGCATGAGGACACAACCCAAACCTACTCTTTATGAATCACAATACAAAACAAAGCCGTCTGAACTATCTGGTAGAGTCAAAACTGGGACTGAGGTGAGTCGAGTCTTCAACTCCTGAAAACTCTTCTCGTAAGAATTTGGCCACTAAAACTTGACTTTCTTATGAGTCAATCTAGACATGGGGGATGACATAGAAAAAATCCCTCAATAAACCATCGGTAATAGCCAGCCAAGCCTAAGAAACTCTGGATATCTGATGGAGAGATAGGTCTGGGCCAGTTTCTCACTGCTTCAGTCTTTTGGGGATCAACTCTAATGCCATCACCGTAAATAATATGGCCAAGAAAGGCTACTGGCCTTAGCCAAAATTTACACTTACTGAATTTGGAGAATATCTGATGGTTTCTGAGAGTCTATAATACTATTTTGAGATGGTCTGCATGATCATCCTCACTGCGGGAGTAGACAAGGATGTCATCTATGAAGACTATGATGAAAATGTCCAAGTACTACTTGAACACATGGTTCATCAAGTCAATGAAAGCTGCTAGGGCATTAGTAAGACCAAATGACATGACTAAGAATTTAAATTAACCATACTGAGTTTTGAAAGCTATTTTCAAAATGTCACATTCTCTGACTCTGAGCTGATGATAGCCTGATCTGAGGTCTATCTTATAAAAGTAACTGACACCCTAAAGTTGGTCAAATAAGTCATTAATTTTGGAAATTGGATACTTGTTCTTGACCATAAATTTATTTAGTTGATGGTAGTCTATACACATTCTGAGATAACCATCTTTCTTATGCATGAATAGAACTGGTACACCCCAAGGGGACACACTGGGTCTAATAAATCTCTTATCTAGGAGATCTTTCAACTATTTTAATTCTTTGAGTTCTGCTAGAGCCATTCTATATGGCGGAATAGATATGGGTTGAGTATCTGGAAGAAGGTCTATTTCAAAGTCGATTTCCCTTTTGGGAGGAACTCCGGGAAGATCTTCGAAAAACACATTTGGGAATTCACATTCTACTAATACTGACTTAAGAGTAGGGGTTTCTGATCTAGAGTCCTGGACTCGAATGAGATGGTAGACATATCCCTTAGATATTATTTTCCTTGCCCTAAGGTAGGAAACAAACTGACCCTTAAGTAGTAAAGTACTACCCACCCACTTTAGGATGGGCTCGTTCGGAAACTAAAACTGGACAATTCTGTTTCTACAGTCGACTGAGGCATAGTACGAGTGAAGCCAATCTATGTTGAGAATGACATTAAAATAGGTCATCTCTAATTCGACTAAGTCTACTAAAGTGACTTTCTGAGATATCATAATCAGACAGTTCTTGTATACCCACTGGAATATGATAGATTTACCCACTGGGGTAGAGACAGAGAAAGGCTCTGCTAGAATTTTGGGACTAAATTCGAAGTCAACAGCTATATAAGGAGTAAGAAACTCCTGGATCTAGCAAAGAATAAACATGTAAATAATAAACCTATAAAGTATTAGTGACCACATCAGGAGAACTTTCCTAATCCTATTGGGACTGAAAGAAATAGAGTCTATTTGGGCGTTGCCCACTAGTGGCACTGGAAGCGACACCCTGCTGATTCGAGCGATCGGACTGAGTTGAAGAATGGTTATGCTGACTTTGGGAATCTAACTGGGGAAAATATCTAACTTTGTGACCTGGCTTGCCATACCCATACATCATTACCAGCCCTGCAGATACTCTGGTGGTTTCTTCTTTATTTCTGGAAAAAGGGATTGGTTTGGGCGCTGCTGACACTACCCTGAGGCTTAGGGCCTAACACCCTATCTCTATTGTCATCTCTGAATTTTGGCACCGGAGCACTGGCTGAGGATGGAGCTAGAACTGAGGATTTCAAAAGGAACTGAGAACGATTTCTACCCTCTGACTTAGGTTGAATAAAGTTGAAACTTCTTATTCTTGCTCTCTTATTCTCACTCTTCTTCTCTCTATTATTAGCCTCCTCTATCTTCTAAGAATGGACCATGAGCCTGGATATGTCCATCTCCTTAATCAGCATTGCTGTTCTACACTCCTTGACCACACTGCTAGAAACACTAGACAAAAACTTACTCATCCTGGATCTGCTATCTGTCACCACATGAGGACTATATCTAGTTAATTGAGTAAACTTGAGAGAATACTCTTACACTGTCATGTTGCCCTGCTTTAAATTAATAAATTCTAGAACCTTCACTTCCCTCAACTCCAATGGGAAGAACCTATCCAGAAAAGTAGTGGCAAACTCGTCCCACTCTATGGGCCCTGCATCTGTGGCCCTTTATGCTCTCCACTATTTAAACCATAAGTGAGCCACATCCTGCAATTGGTATGCAGCTAATCAACACTCTCAATAGCAGTCACTCCCATTATATATGTAACTTTCTAAACCTGATCAAGAAATTCCCAAGGGTTCTCATCTAACTTACACCTAGTAAAAGATAGAGGGTTCATTCGGGTGAAGTCTCAAATCCTGGCTGTAGTAGTATTAGCCATTGGGTTGGCCAAAATGATAGCTGGGCATTCATTTTGGGCTGTCATAGAATGAGCTAGGATGGTGAAAGATGCTCTAAATTCAACGTGGGTGATGTGTTTGTCTAGGGGATTTGGCTGGACGGGAAGAGGTGCTATATAGTCTCATATTCCTCTTTTTTTTAGTCCTCTTTGGAGGCATATTCTATAAATGGAAGAGAAACTTAGATTAGACAGAGATTTTAACTTGAGCTTGTGCTCACCCGCACGACATGATTACTAAAAGAAGAGAAGCTTTTCCTAAAACATCTAATATCCTCCTATCCATAAGTGTGTCATGCTACACACCCATGCACAAGACTCTACTAGATGCAACTTTTAGACTTCCTAGGACTCTATTGAACCTTAGGCTCTGATACCAAGTTTGTAACGCCCCAAGTCTGTACCCCGGATGCTATATGGTGCTCATAATCTCGAGGAACCACAAGCTAACCTATGACTAGTACCTGCGGCAATGACTCAGTAATAGTACTATAATTATGCAAAAATTAGGCAGAAACTTTCCATAAGGTTCAAAACTGTAAATAAATACTAAGTACGGTACATCAATACCAAAACTAAACATCTATCTATAATTACTCTAGTCTGAAAAACCTCTACTGTCTGAATAATGAGTTGATGGGACAAGTCCCCAACTAACTCCGACTACTAAAATAAACTGAGATACTGAAGTAATAATTATGTCCTTGAACTATAAGGACTCACCACTAATCTGCTGCTGAAAGGTCCGGGCTGCTAAGTATGGTTAGGAGCCCGTGCGTCTGAGCCAATGATATAAGACATCATAGTGAAAAAGAAAAGTATGCATCAGTACTTTGAATGTACTATATGATAAGTGAGGTAGGCTGATATGCAAGGGTTCATATGCATGAACAATAACTGACTGAATAATATGAATAACTGAATGAGAGTACATGCATGAATACATAAACTGTAACTGAGGTCATGATAACACTGGATACTGAGTTTTGAATTACTGACTTAATGATATCTGAGTTTACTGATACTGTATTACTATTAACTGAGTGACTGTGTTTGGCAGTCTTGATTCTGTGGAACTATTCTGAGTTTCATACTGAACTGAGTGACTGTGTCTAACAGTCCTGATTTATGTAGAACTAAACTGAGCTCTATACTGAGACTAGAACTAAGACTGTGGGGGGTAATCATCTAATCGACATGCCCCTCTCTGATCTGATTAGGGTCAAACCTATAACCCTAGCTAGAAGGGTGTTAGTACCGTGCCTCGGGTAAAGACAAGCTGAGCCACTCTCGTCTGGCATGTCTCTGAATGAGAATGGTGGTACCTTAAACTGATATGTTAAAATACCTCATCAACCCTCAACTGGTAAGTTGATGTCTCAACCTACACTAGCTACCTAGTTCTAGAACTCAAGGATTGCTTCTAAGGATCACACCTTCTGCTGACATGTCAGTCCCCATCCTTAGGTTCACTTGTTGCTGAATCCTACTCCCAATTGAATATACACTAGACTGATTTCTAAACTATTCTAGGTTGGACTGAATCGTTACTAACTCTGTTAACTAACTGAACTGAACTGAGTTCGCTTGGTTCTGAACTGATTTCTAACTGAGTTCTAACTGGTTACTAACTGAGTTTGGAACTAATTACTGAACCATTGATCGTGATATGACTGATACTATTCTATAACTGACACTAGCTCTAGGTACATAGCTAAATTGTTGGGTATTAGATACCCCCAAGACTCAATAGCATAAAATTACAAGACAGAAAAATCTTGAAACATGATAACTAATTATTTTGTCACCATTCATTCATTGGGGGAATTTTGACAAACACTTGCATGGCATAAAGGGGTATGCATGCTAACATGATATAACTTTACTATTCACCTCACATGTACAATTCATCAAAACTTTGAGGGCATAGTATAGGAACATAATACTAAACAACATGAGAGCATCATAATTTCAAATATCAAATTCACAACTTGATGGTTTTAGCATGAATTCACATGATACTACATACATAATAAATAATATGACATGAATCTTGCAACTAATCATGGATCAAGAACTCCATTAACATAATAGTCATGAACACATTCAAATCAAATTATGAAATTCATTAAATCCATTAACTTGTATTTCAAAAAGGTTTCATGAACTCCAAGGGTGGAAGGAAACCCTTGGATGAACACTTCACATACCTTGGTATTCAAATTTGTGAAGAATGATAAGAGTGTTATTGACAGCTGAATCTTGAATTGAAGTTCTAGGGTTTACTTCTTGAGAAACTTTGAGAAAGATGAATGGATTTGCCTCTAAAGGGGCTTAATATCGTGTTTTGGGGGCTGACATAAGGTGAGAAAAGACCCAATTACCCCTGAGGATGAATCTTTTTAATGATTGAAAATTGATTTAGCGATGCGCAACCGCCGTGCCGTGTCGTAGGCATTGACACGATAGGCAATGCACCGCACTGAGTCCGCATTGGTTCACTAGAATTTGTACTGGGAGCTGGAGAAAAAATATTCATCGACGCGATAGGCGATGTGGTGCACCGAGATCGCGTTGATCCTCTAGTTTGGACTTCCAAATGTACCTCAAATAAAGTTCAAAAAATCTAACACTTATCTGAGAACACCTACTGATATTCCTGATTATGAATTAACCTAAAAATCGATATTTAAAGGTAATAAAGGTCATGAAAAAAGATTGCCAACTTACGAAGGCTAAAATAACTCTAAGTATGAACACTTAGCTGAATTTTTCTAAGTCTGGGACCCCTTACTAGCTCTTACAGGACTGAATTAAGCTTAGGATTTTGTGGGTCTTACAGTTTGGGTATTTGTGCTATGCAACAGAGCTTGTCACCATGGATAAGTTCTCACCTAAAGTATAGGCTTGTGTATTCATTGGTTACTTAGAAACAAAAAAGGGCTATAAGTGTCACAACCTAAGACTAGCCCTTAGTCGCGACAATGGTGCTTATGACCACAAGTGACAAGCTAACCCATGAGCTGGTACCTGCAGTGAGCACTGAACAAAATAGTAATACACCACATGTGCGAAAGGTAAGGTGATAAGATACTGTAAAACTAGATACTAAAATATGTATCAAAACATGTCTGAAATATCTAATAAAATACTTGAAACCATGTGTCTATCAGAAAATAAATGATAACACTGAAATGACTGACTGACTGTCTAGCTGATTATCTAAAAGCCTCTAAACATCATAAGGAGTTGATGGGACAGATTCTCTAAATAACTCTAACTGTCTGAACATAAGGAAACGTTGAAGTAACTAAAAAAATAAATCATGTCCTTGATGGATAAGGACTCACCACTACTACTGCAGAGTAACACTGAGCTGTCTTAGAGCAGTCAACAAACTGTGCGTCTAAACCTATGTTATAAGAGAACTTAGTGCAAAGAAAAGTATGCGGTCAGTACTTTGAATGTACTGGTATATGAGATGAGAAATGGATGAAATGCATGAGGTAACTGAGCATAAATGCATGAAAATATAATATCTGAGAATGCAAGGCCAAGCTTAAACATATTTCTGAGATAATCTATAATCTGAAAGATTGAAAGCTGTGTAACTGAATAACTAAAAATTTGTATACTTGGTCAAGCAAACCTAAACTAAAATACACTAATTACTGTACTGAGATAGTGGGAGGTATCATATAGCCAACATGCCCTAATCTGAGCTAATCTAGGTCTAACTTGTAACACCAGTTAGAAGGGTGTCAGTACCGTGCCACGGGAACTAACATTGGCTGTGTGGATCCACTAGTCTGGTGTCTCAGAGGACTAGGAAGTCAGTCATAACTGACGGGTGACCCCAAAGAGAGTGTTAGTCCTAAACTGATGGGTGACCCCTAAGAGAATGTTAGTCCTAAACTGGTAGGTGACATCTCATAATTCAATATTGGCTATGTAGTTCTGAAACTTAAGGACTATTTCTAAGGACCCATTCTTATCTGGCGGGTGATCCCCCTTCCCTAGTTTGCTCAGTGATAAATCCAACTCCCAACTGAACTGACATTGGTACTGAACTGATCTAAGTTTACTGAACATTATTTTTGATGATGCTCATCATGATTATACCATCTAAGAAAAATAATAATATCCATGGTTTAACTGAATAATTATTTAAAAATTTGAAATCATGTAAAACACATAGGTATTGGGTGTTCATTACCCTTCAGGACTGAATGATCCAAATATGATATCAAAGCTTAAAACTGTAGTATAAAATCATGGTTCAAAGACCCAAAACATAGACATTTAATCAAACATGTGTGAATTATAAACTTGAACATGAGAATGTGTTAAACATGAGAAATTGATGTAGCCCAAAATTACACCTCAACTAGAAGTATAATGCGGTCGAATGCAAATATAGTTACCCAACGAGGTTGGGGTAGATCCCATAGGAAAAAATTGAATAGTTGCTTGGTTTGATGTAATCCACGAGTTATGAAGGAAAGTAAATAGGGGGATTTTGGTATCAATTGCAAATAACAACCAATTCTTGAGTGCTTTTGAGTTGAAATCAATATGAGATGAACGCTAGGTCTGTGTTCCGCCTGGCTTCTCAACTACGTAAATTTCTCTTGATCAACCCAATTATTTTGTTGTTTTGCATGGAAAGCCTACAAGATAGGTATTATATACTACTTAGAAGATAAATTTAACCCTTTAACTTAGTTATCATCTTAGGGTGTTACCTTGTTGCCCCTTGCTACAACCTCGGTTATACTTGGTTATCATATTACTATCTGAATCTTGTTTTTCTAGTCGCAAGCTTCTTTGTTATCAAATGGATGCGAATACAGGTAATATCAAGATACTGCAGCTACTTAAGGCTAATTATTGTGAAGAAGGATTAAGATACATGTAGAAACTTTAGAACAATTGAGTCTTAGACTTCTTCTACGTAGATAATCCACCAAGGGTCCCACAACCCTAGCTAAGGAGATTAGTCTCTCATGTTTGTGCAAGAAACCATGATTATCAATGAAGAACACATGAAATCAATTGCACAAGAATAAGATGAATAAAATCCAAAGTCTTTAATTGAATAAAACCCTAAAATCTCAAGAACAATTATAAAAGTATGTATAATGTGTAATAGCGCGTAAAAGAACATCATCACGCGTCTTCTAATTAAATATAAACCCTAAGGTATTTATAGTATCTTAAAAAATGAAAATTCTATTAAAAATACGAAAGGTAAAGTTAGGTCGGCCGTCGGTACTACTTGGTCTTCACTTGTATCCTCAGCTTACGAGTCCTACCCTACCTTCTCGTATCCGTTCTAGTGTCTGATCTACCTAAGTCTTCAACTCTCTATTCAACATACAACTTTTTCTTATAGGTCATACCTGAGTGTATGAATTATGTCCTTCATCCGTATTCACCTAGGTCTTATTTCTCTCCAATTCTTGAATACTGGTGTATATATGACATGACTATATAAGTCGTACTCAGACTTTTAACTCGTATAGCTCTGACACTTCAACTCCTGGATAGTAGCTCAGTTTCTGTTATACTTATGAATTCTGCATATGACTCATATCCTGGCTTACGACTGGGGTACATGAGTCCTATCTTCCTCATACTTGGCTCCTCAGTTTGGCTTTTTGTTATGTTATTCATTAATTCAGTATATGAGTCATATCGATTGGCTACAACTCAGATGTTGACTCGTATACTGATCGAAGTTGTTTTTTTTCAGATATTTTTCTTCTCTTTTGTTCAAGTACTATTGTAGACCTATTTTAACTGCAATTCACACCAAAATGCATCATATCCAGCAAAATACCTAAGTTTACGCATAAATTTGTGGTTTTAAGCATCGATAGTGTCGTGTTTCCATGCCATATCAACACCTTCAACTTAAAATTTTGCATGTCCACAGGCAAATAAAACTAAATTACTAATTTTTAGCATAGATTCGATGGTTAAACATGAAGATCTCTAGAAAACCCATGGCAGTTATTTTGAGTTAAATTTCAATTTGCTGTTACCCTCTTAATTTTTGAACTTTCAAGTCAAATTTATGAATACTAATTTAGCACATGTAGAAACATGAAGGAATCCGATGATGGCATTACATTAGAAATAGAAACTTGGGCATAGACATGCTTTACATTCATCAAACAAACTAGCAACCTAGACATATAACCTATGTACATTCACAGCCAAAGAAATCCCATTCACTCTTCATGGATACACCACTTTATTTAGGGATATACAAATGACTCTCTCTCTTATAAAGAAGTAACCGATGTGCACAAAATACCATAAGCTTGACCTTATACTCTTTTCCTAAGTTGTCAGACAATCAAAGTAAGATCACTATAGGACTTTATTTGGCTTTTAACGTAAGCTTGGGGATGGTATGATACGTAAGGATTTTTAAAGTGGCTAAGCCTCCTGAACACTACGCTCTTCTTGGGGTCCACTACTTTTGACTTTATTTATTTCCATCCTTATGTCTCTCATTTTATTCTAAGCACATTCCACTTAGGATAGGTGTTTCTTTCTAGAACTTATTTTTCTTTTTCTATACCTTGTACATTTCTTTCTTTTCTTTCCATCACACCTACCCATGTTTCAACTATGTCCCTTGTACGCACTTTTCTTCATTCTGGCTTTTCTCTTACACATCCCTATGATAGCCACCCTCAACTTAGGCAATTTGCCTAAGTTGAGGTGCATAGCATCCACAAGAGAACTAGGGCCAAAATAAGTTATTGTAAGTTAAATAAGAAGGTGATAGGTGTAATAAGAAAAAATTGATCTAAAAGGTCTCAAACATTTGGATCAAGGGGATTTATTTCTTTGGTTAAGGCATTTTAGGCTCGAGTGGACTCATGCAACAATGGCCTATGATCATCTACTACTTAACCACCCTAAACCTAGATAGAAGCAATCGGGAAAATTCTAGATTCCCACACAACCGGGAACTCATTAAGCCTTACACGCACCCTTACATAGGGCTACACTACTAACTACTAGTTATCCAACTATGTAATTGGTTCGTCCTGATTTGTACTATTCGTTATCCTAATGCCATTATCAGATACTCATAATCATCCCACAAATATATAAATCATTCAAATACTTAAACAAAATTTTTGAGGGGGTTCAACATTTTCAATCATTTTTTATTCTTTTCAGCACAACATTAACACCATTTTTCACAATAGCATTTCAAAAAGTCAGCAGTGCTGTTTCCTAAATCACAAAGTAAAACTCAAAACACAATCAAAATTTTTCAATACATGAAAAATCAAAAATTTAATCAAAATCCATCAATCATAATCAAAAAAATCAAAAGTCTCTGCTGCCATAGGCGCACTGATCTACTCCCTATCTCAACTGCCCGTATTAAACACGCAAGTCATAACAGACTTTCAGTTGTAGCTACATCTAAAAATTTTTAAACTGCTTCCAAAATATTTGGTACCTTCACCCCCAACTTAAGAACGTTGTACTATCCTCAGTGCTACAAAAATAAAATAGAGTAAAGATAAGAGTCATACCTAGGTGCTCAAGGTGTCGGAGCATCAACATCAGAATGAAGGCCCTCAAGTCGGGTCTCACTCTCATCAACAACCATCCCATTAATTGGGACTGACTCAAAAATATTTGGAGGCACAAAAATAACCCCTTAGTATTAGGAACTGGAGCTCTCCACCCACCAACTCTCCTAGCCATCTATAGGACCTGTGTCTAACGGGCCTACTCATCTTGTATACTATCAAGTCTAGCTTTATTCCTAGCTTCTTTAGCTTTCTTCTTCTTTCTCTTTTTTTCTTTTCTTTCTTTCTCAGTCTCCTCAGCCTACACACTTATCGAGACGATCTACATTTAGGAACGTCAACTATGGGAATCATAGTCTCCACAACTAGCTCAACAATAATTAGCCACTCATATAACTTAGTGACCACCTTCTTTATCTCTACAATCACTGGTTGGATATCGACAATATTAGGCGCCTGGCCAATACTTAACAGTCGAGTAATCCTCGACTCAAATACATCAAGGTGCCCTTAGACTCGCCTATCCTGTGACTCGAACTGCCTGTCCATCTGACTTCATACTTCTCCCTCCATGTGACCTACTTTTGTAGTGGGAGTAGCCAACTAGGTCACGACTTCAGTCCAAGAAGATTGGGAAATTAGCATTACACCGAGAGGCATACCCCATGACCTAGGTGGTATAAAATGGACTGGAGGTAGGGCACTGTAAGTCTCCACTACATCTATGGGTACAACCTCAATCTGTGCACCTGCCTCAGTAGTCTCAGCTGGAGCAGGGGCATCTGTCTAGTCATTTTGCAAAAATATTCTCACAATAACATCTGTAGCCTGCCACATAGGTTGGGCCAGAGGGTTGGACGCATATCGAATCAACCCAATGTCAAATATTTTTCGGGCCTTAATCATCTCATCAATGCTGGGTATCTCCAACACTCCTATAGATAAGCATATCTGAGTGATTATTTAGGGGTAGGCTAGCAGTGCCTTTTGAACCCCAACTACCCGATCTTTTAATTTTCGAGCCAAGAACTTACTCACATCAAATGCATACCCTTATATGAAACCTACTATCATATAAGCCCAAATTAGGCTCAGAATATTGTCTCCTATGGTTGGACACTGCCTGTGTCGGGCCAGTGTCCACCAAGATTTCCCCTCAAAACTCAGGGTTTCTTTCTTTATTTGCTATGAGTCTCTGATACCACCTGCAACCCAAGTGTCATGCTCACCATGTGCAGCTATCCGGTCAACTATCCATCTTAACATCACCATTTTCTCATTAGTACCCAATGTTCAATTTGTGATTTTTCTTATCTCAGCCATTTTGTAGTCTATCTTGCCGGTGTTGGTCGAGGCCTGATATTCTATCCCATATAGATATCTCTCGATAGTCCATGAAGAAATATCAACATGCATACCTTGTATCCTGAGGAGGTAATAGGGTTGCCTCTCTTCCACAACCTACCCTGTGGATATTACCGCTGAAGTTCTCCTTTGTACGTGGTATAGAATTCACGAACAGTCACCTTGATAAATCTAGTTAGTTCTCTCATCGTCCAGTTAAAACCATAGTTCCTAAAGTGCTCTTCAAACTCGAGTACTTCAGCCATCCCCGTAGTGGTCATCCTTCTCTCCGAATATAGCACTTTCTTTGTCTTACCACCTAGAAGATGAGACTGTCCTATGTTAAACGTCTCTTACATATTAGGTTACCTCCATCGTTCAACGATGGGCACCAGAGTAATGGTCAATATGAATGAGGGGTCCTGTCTATCTATAGGGGTCACATCTACCTCGGGACCCTAAGCATCACCTGCACTCTCTTCAGCTGAACTAGACTCAGCCTTATCATCATCATTATCGACTAGTATTGGTGTGTGTGGAAGAGAGACAATTGCATTCTTTTTTATCAGTCCCCTTGGTGGTGGTGATTCAGATTTTTGTGGAACTACTTTCTTTCCCTTCGACTTAGTAGGTGCCTTTGTTTGCAGCTTTCTTGGATGTAGTTCCATTATACTCTTCTCTGCTACTTTAAGATGTGGAATCAAATCCTAAAATATTGGTTTCTTTATTCTCAACTGGTGCTTGTTTGTTCCCCTTTTTAGCAACTATTTTGGAAGATGAAGCATTCTTTGGAGGCATTTTTTGTAAGTACACTAATATTAGTAATTAAGAAAAGAAAGGAAAAATTAAAAATTAAAGTTCAGTGTGCTTATTTTCAGTTGGGTACGAGTGGTAGTTACTGGTCATACCCACTGGGTACAAATCATATTCTCGAGCCGTATCCTAGACAGTGCATGACCTTTGTTCACTAGCCAGCTTACGACTCCTCCGTACCAGTCGTACTGGCTGGGTATGACTTGTGACCAACAGTCATAAGCTGGTCAAAAACTTTTATGCTAATATCATTCTTCTCAGGTGGTACGATAAGTGTGTACGTGTATGGTCTGGATATGACTCATATGTCTGAGTCGTATCTATTCCATAACCTTGAATTTGTTAGATTTCCATATTGTCAGTGGGTATGAGTCTCATCATGACTCCCATACCGGTGGGTACAAGTTGTAAGAAGTCTCGTATCCACTGCAACATAGAAGTCCAACTTCAAAGTTTGGTTTTGATGGAAATTCCCAAAGTACCCGCTACTACTAGTAGTTATATTAAACACTTAAAACACAAAACCATATGGAAAAACTATTTCCAAACCCTAGTTCTGCATCCATTCTCCATTTTCAACTTAAATAGCATAAATAATGTATCAATAATCCATGAAATAAAGAAATTACACTTAAACAAAGTTGACAATATCACATACTACTCATTTCAACTTACAATATAGAAAAAAATATATTGGGAAACTTACTTGGTAAGTGTAGAGTAACTTATTTTGATGTTGAGCTCTTAGAGGCCTCGAATTCGAGTTAAAATTACACCAATTGACCTAGTTGAGGTTGTTGGTAAATGGATCAAGTTGAAAACAAGTTGATTTTTAGGATTGAAGTTCAAATTTGGGGATAAAGTTCTGCGGGTACAAGTTAGAAATGTCAGGTTCTCTGTCGGGGTCTCAATTTCCTCTTATATTCAATTATTGGGCCAGGTCTACCCCAAAACTAACCTAGTAAATTGGGGTATGATTTTTCTATACGACTTGTACCCAGACTTACGGGTCATTTCTTTGACTCGTATGGTCCTGGGATCTTACCTGGGTTCTGGAAGGGGTAAGACTCTTGGTCATAAGCTGTACCCAAAGGGTATGACTCATACTGGGAGTCATATTTATTCTAGAAACCAATATCTAATTCTTATTGTTCTCCTAGTCCAATACGACTCCTGCTCACGAGTCGTACCATATAGATACGACTCGTAAATAGTCTGTGTGATACTTATCAACTTCTCTGTATTTTGTCTGCATTTTATTTAGTCCTGCATATTGATCAAACACGTTACCCTATAAATGAAATAAGTATAAAACATGGGTTGGCTCTCTCGGAGCACTTGATTTAACGTCATAGCACGATGTGATTAAGTTGGATACTTAGACTTCACCAACTAGATTCATGGGTTGTCTCCCATGCAACGCTTGATTTAACATTGCGACATGACGCAATTGCCTTAATTACTCAGACTTCATCAAGGTCAATATCAGCTGTCTCATTCACCTCTTCTATATTTCCCATATAGTTCTTTACTCTTTGTTCGTTTACCTTGAATGGGCTTCCACCATCCTTCTTTAGTTCTAAAGCACCATAGGTATGGACTCTTGTCTCAGTGAATGGACCATGCCACCAAGACTTTACCTTACTAGGAAACAAATAAATCCTGGAATTGTAAAGTAGCACTTGGTCACCTTTTTCAAATACCCTTTTCTTAATTTTTAGTCATGATACAACTTCATCTTTACCTTGTAGAGTGTTGAACTTTCATATGCCCGAAGCCGGAATTCATCTATCTTATTTATGCCATTCAACCTATATTTGGATGCATCCTTCCACTCTAAATTTAGCTGCTTCAATGCCTATAATGCCTTATGCTCAAGCTTAATTGGTAAATAGAAAGCCTTTTTATACACAAGATGGTAGAAGCACCTATGGAGGTTTTGTAACCTGTACAGTAAGCCCAAAATGCATCATCTAACATTATCGCCTAATCAGTCATGTTGGAATTCACCATCTTCGCCAATATGGACTTGATTTCTCTATTGGACACTTCAACTTTTCCACTAGTCTGTGGATGATAAGGTATTTCCACCTTGTTATTCACTCCTTATTTGTCAAGCAGACGCTTGAATAAATGATTGCAAAATGTGACCCTCCGTCACTAATAATAACACGTGGTATACCAAATCAAGAAAAGATATTCTTTCTAAAAAATGCAGTGACACTCCTTGATTCATTGTTAGAAAGTGCAATTTCTTCCACCCACTTTGACACATAGTCAACAACTACAATTATGTACTTCATGCCACATGAACTCATAAAAAATCCCATGAAATCTATGCCTTATACATCAAACACTTCCAATTCTAAGATAGGGGTCATAGGTAATTCAAATCTTCAAGAAATAGCACCCTGTCATTGACATTGATCACATGTGGTAGCATAGTCATGATTATCTTTGTATATAGTCGGCCAATGTGGACTATGAGCATCTTTGTATATAGTCGGCCAATAGTATCCACATTGTAGGATTTTAGGAGCTGTGCAGGCCCCTCCATTATTACCCTCAACTGGCGATGAATGACACGCTTTAAGTATGTTCATCATCTCCATTTAATGTATGCACCTACGAATGATTCCATCTACATAAATTTTAAAAAGATAACATTCATTCCAAAAAAAATTTCTTACATCGTGCATGAACTTTTTGCTTTGCTGATATGAAAGATCTTCTAGGACTAAATCACTGGCTAAGTAATTTTCAAAATCTGCAAACCATGGAGTTAAATCTTGGGAAGCTGCCAATATTTGTTCATCTGGAAAACTATAATCAATCTCCAATCCCTTAGAAACCTTCTACATAGCTTCCTCCTCTAGTCTAGACAAGTGACCTACAACTTTATTTTTAGTGTTTTTTTTGTGTTTTACGTTGAAATCAAGTTCTTGCAATAGCATCACCCAACGGATAAGACTCGGCTTTGCATCCTTCTTAGACATTAAGTACTACAATGACACATGGTTAGTGTGCACAATAACCTTTGTCCCAATCAAGTAAGATCTAAAATTTTCAACGGAAAAAACCATTGCCAATAAATCTTGCTTCATCACGGTATAGTTCTTTTGGGTAGGATTTAATGCCTTACTAGTATAGTAGATGGGATGAAGGATATTTTATTTTATTTGGCCTAGTACATCCCCTAAGGCCAATCCGCTGGCATCATACATAACTTCGAAAGGTGAAGACCAATACAGAGACACAATGATTGGAGCAGACACCAACTTCTCTTTTAGGATTTCAAAAGCCTTCTTACATGCATCATCAAAATCAAATTTTACCTCTTTCTCAAGAAGTTTGCAAAGTGGACTAGCAATCTTTGAGAAGTCCTTGATAAATTATCTATAAGAACCTACATGCCCTAGAAAACTTTAAATTCCCTTTACAAAAATGGATAGGGTAATTTTTCAATCACCTCAATCTTCGATCGATCAACCTCTATGCCTGTCTTTGGAATTTTATGCCTAAGCACAGTTCCTTCTTTGACCATGAAATGGAACTTTTCTTAATTAAGTACCAAGTTGCATTCTTCACACCTTTGTAGAGCTTTTTCCAAGTGATTACGACAATCATCAAAAGAATCCCCAACTACAGAAAAGTTATCCATAAAAACATCAATGGTGTTTTCCACCATAACGGAGAAAATGGACATCATGCATCTCTGAAATATGGCTAGAGCATTGCATAGCCCAAATGTCATTCGCTTGAATGCAAAGGTCCTATAAGGACATGTAAAGGTAGTTTTCTCTTGGTCTTCTGGTGTTTTTGCATCTAGAAAATAGTACCATCCTCTACCTGTTAACCTGTCAGCATTTGATCCATGAACGATATCGAAAAATGGCCTTCTAAGTCCAAGCATCCTGCTTTTTATAATCCATGCACACTCTCCATCCAGTGACTAGTCTCATATTCACTTGCTCATTTATATAATTAGGTAAAATAGTTATTCTACCCTTCTTTAGCACGTATTGAACCGGAATAACCCACTTGCTATCTGCAATGGAAAATAGTACACCAATATCCAACCACTTGATGATATCCTTCTTAAGAACCTTCTGCATAGGAGGATTAAGTTGACGTTGATGTTCAATAGATGGAACACAATCCGTCTCCAGCTGAATTTTCTAAGTACACAAACCTGGTGGAATACCAACAATATCTATAATGGACCATCCAATGGTCGTCTTGAAATTCAACAACACGAACAATAATGCTTCTACCCATGACTGGCTCAGATCAGCTGCAATAATAACTGGTGAAATATTATTGGCCCCCCAAAATGCATATTGCAAGTGAGATGGGAGGGCCTTCAATTCTACCACCAATGGTTCCTTGATGGATGGAGGAACTGGTGGATTAGTTCGATTCTTAATCTATATCAAGTTTCTTTGGTGCATAATTATAATAATAACTATGCAATGCACTCACCAGCTCCTTATACTCCTCAATACCTTCAGATTCAAAATTCATAATTACAGCCACAAGAGCTTCGATACCTATCCTCTCTTCTACAGGAATAATTATATAAGAACCATCATCCCATAGAGTTACTACATCAACATCATGGAATGAATCTGTCTCCTCATCATCTACATCAATCACAGACACCACTCTCAATTCATCAGGCTACTTCAAAGATTTGCATACGTTGAATGTCACCTGTTTATCATTGAGTCGCAGCATCATATGTCCTTTCTCCAGATCAATTAGAGTCCTAACTATATCTAAAAATGGTCTTCCCAAGATGATCGGTACTTGAAAGTCCACTTCATAATATAATATAACAAAATTAATAGGAAATATAAAAGAAGACATTTTTACCAAAACACATAAAGAATACCAACAAAATTCTTCACTATCCTGTCTGCCATTACTAGTCTTATGGTAGTTGGTTTGGGATCTACCAACCCCAATTATTTGAATACAACAAAGGGAATAAGGTTAATTCTAGCCCTCAAATCATATAATGCTCGAGTGAAGTTGAAAGACCCAATAGTGGAAGGTATTGCAAAAGTGCCAGGGTCCTTCTTATTCTTTTCTACCAAAGATCTAGTACTACAATACTTCAATGATGAATATTCCCAATAGATTCATAACTGACTGAACTTTTCTTGGTGATCAAATCCTTCATGATTTTTGCATATCTTGGCATCTGCTCCAATGCCTCTATAAACGGTATGTTGACAATTAATTCTTTTAACATAGGTAATTTTGATACTTACCTTCTTCTTATTTCTTTCTTAATTTTTGCGGATAGGGAGAAAGTGGTCTTAGAATAGATTTCAGCATAGGTCCTGTAGCCTTTTCTTCTCCTTTATTCGGATTTCTACTACTCCCAGCATAAATTCGATCATCCTCACTCTTCTACTCATCAACTGTGAGTACAGGTGGATCTGTTGTAACCTTACCACTTCGAGTGGTAATGGCCTGGCCTTGTCTATCATTTTTGGGATTTACTACTATATTACTTGGAAGAGTGCCGAGTTATCTTTGATTCACTATGGCTGACTTCTGACCAAACTGCTGCTCTAACTGTTTGATTGCTGTTGCATGTGACTCAATTTTCTGGTTCAACCCTGACAAATCAGCTTTTATATCTTTCAAGCAGTTTTCTTGACTTGCTTACCCTTTTACCAGCTTGGACAAAAATGCCTCCATTCTGGACTCTATATCTCGGCTACCTGGTGGAATATACTTTTCACTCTTCTCCTTAAAGTCATCCTTACACTGCTAATCACTATCTCTATATCTACTTATATCTCTATATCTATCATTATAGTAGTTCAGTCCTTGATTCCCTTGCTCCTGGGCTTAGAAATCTGCCAATGCATGATCAAGATACTTATCATCTTCTTCAGATTCAATCTCAAATGGTTTGGAGGTAGAAACCTATGCCACTATTGCATTCACCTTCTCAGGACTCATTAACACAAATTATTTTATAAGCAACCTAATATTTGTACGAAGCTGTGCAACCTATTGTGATACCATATCATTCGCTGCTCTATATGTATGTGTTTCTCCAAATAGTATATGTACTACCACCGTGTTTTGGATCTTGAGTATGCCATCCTCTATTGGTAACTGCAATATCATCTAGCATTTTCTGTGCAGCTTCCCAACGAAGATTCATAAATACTCCTCCTGAATTAATATCTATCATAGCTCTTGAGCTATGATTAAATGATCAATCGAAGATATTAGATAAGTTAGATCCTTTGAATCTATGATTTGGTACCATGCTCAGCTTCTTCTTGAATCGAAACCATGCCTCATACATAGACTCTGCAGGTAGCTATCTGAAATTGTAAATTTCATCCTTTAATTGTAACATCTGTGTATGAGGGAAGAATCTGCTCAAAAATTGTGTCTTCAACTCATGCCAAGTAGTATAGATCCTCTTAAAAGTTACCCTAGCCATAAAGATGCTTCTCCAATCAAAGAAAATGGGAACAACCTCAATCTTAATGCTTCTTGATTTACCCCTGGAATATTGTAATTTGTGCAGATCCCAAGAAAATTTGTAAGGTACATGTTTGTGTTATCCTTTGCAGCCCCTAAAAACTCACCCTTCTGATTTAGAAATTGGATCATGACACTAGTGATATCAAACTTCACATTAGGGGCTAATGGATGAGGCATAATGGCTCCAGACTCCATAGGCTCAACATAACCCAGATCTTCATCATCTTCCTCATATGGGTCTAAGTGTTGCTATGCTGAAATAAATAGAGTCCTGCCTCTATAAACTCGATGATCAATAACCTGTCTCGGTCGAATCAATCTTTGCTGAGCTACTGCCATCTCTGCAGGAAGTCTGGCTTCTTCTAATTCTCTACGTTCTTGCTCTAACAGTTGTTGTGTCTATAAGTCTTCAATATTCCATGGATCTAATAAAGCATGCGGGAGTGCTGCATTTAGGTCCACAAGTGGGGGATCTTGCACCCCATCACGAACTTGTCCTGGCATCCTTCTAGATATTTGAAGGATTCTTTCTGGCTTTGGATAAAAAAGGAGTAAGGGATTGCCTCTACTCCTAGTACTTGGCATACACCGACGTATGCCAAAGCAAAAAAAAAACAAAAAAATTTAAAACCTACGAACTTCACCAATTTAATTTACTACTCAAATGTTGTCCCTGACAACGACGCCAAAATTTGATGTTGCCCAAAACTACACCTCAACTAGAAGTATAATACGATTGAATGCAAATATATTAACCCAACAAGGTTGGGGTCGATCCTACAGGAAAAATGTAAATAGTTGCTTGTTTTGATGTAATCCACGAGCAGTGAAGGAAAGTATGTGGGGGGTTTTGGTACCAATTGTAGATAGTAACCAATTCTTGAGTGCTTTTGAGTTGAAATCAATATGAGATGAACCCTAGGTTTATGTTCCCCCTGGCTTCTCAACTACATTAACTACGTTAACTATGTTATTCTGCTGTTCTGCATGCAAAGCCTACAAGTTAGGTATTATTTACTGCTTAGAAGATAAATTTCACTCTTTGACTTGGTTATCGTCTTAGGGTGTCACCTTGTTGCCCCTTGCTACGACCTCAGGTATACTTGGTTATCATATCATTATCTTAATTTCTTTTCCTAATCTCAACATTCTTGGTTATAGAATGGATGCGAATACAGGCAATCTCAAGATACTGCAGCTACTTAAGGCTAATTATTGTGAAGAAGGATTAAGATACATGCAGAAACTTTAGAAATAAAGTATCACACTTCCTCTACGTAGCTAATCTGCCAGGGTTCCCACAACCCTAGCTAAGCAAATTAGCTGCACATGTTTGAGCAAGAAACCATCTTTATCAATTAAGAACATATAAAATTAATTGCAAAAGAATAAGATGAATAAACTCCAAAGTCTTTAATTGAATAAAACCCTAAAATCTTAAGAACAATTGTAAAAGTATGTAATAATGTGTAATAGCGCGTAAAAGAACATCACCACACGCCCTCTAATAAAAAATAAACCTGAAGGTATTTATAGTATCTCAAAATAACATAAAAATCCTATAAAAAATGGAAAAGGTAAAGTTAGGTTGGCAGTGGTACGACTCGGTCTTCACTTGTATCCTCAACTTACGAGTCATACCCTGCCTTGTCATATTTGTTCCAATGTCTGATCTGCCCAAGGTTTCAACTCTCTGTTCAGTATACAACTTCTTTTTACGAGTTATACCTGAGTGTACGATCCTTATCCTTTATCCGTATTCACCTGGGACTTCTTTCTCTCCAATTTTTGAGCACTGGTGTATATACGACATGCCTAGACGAGTCATACTTAAACTTCTGACTCGTATAGCTTAGACACTTTAACTAATGAATAGTAGCTTAGGTGCAGTTATGCTCATGAATTCCGCATACGACTCGTACCCTAGCTTAAGATTGGGGTACACGAGTCGTATCTTCCTCATACTTGTCTCCTTAGTTTGTCTTTTGGTTCTGTTATTTATACGATTTAGTATATGAGTCTTATCGATTGGCTATAACTCAGATGCTAACTTGTATGCTAATCGAAGTTGGTCTTTTTTAGATCTTTACCTTCTTTTTTTGTTCAAGTACTGTTGTAGACCTGTTTTACGTATAATTCACACCAAAGTGCATCGTATCCAACAAAATACCTCGAGTTCATGTATAAATTCATGGTTTTAAGCATTGATAGTGTCGTGTTTCTATGCCACATCAAAAATCAACATGATTATACAGTTAAATTCATAAATTGAGGGGTTTAACATGAAATTCACTTGAATATGATATGGGAAATTGTAACTTGAAGCATGAGATAACCTAACTTTTCATGAAATCATCCTTGGTCTTGAATTGAATCAAATTAATAAGGAAAGACATGATTTAAACTCATCTTGAACATATAAAACTCCATAATAAAAGAAAAATCCCTACTTTAGTTGAAAAGAAGATTTTTCTGCTCCATGGGTGAAAGGGACCCATGGATGAACACCCACATACCTTAACAACTGAATTCTTGAAGATTTCTTGGATTGGAAGCTTGAAGTCTTGATTTCTTGTGAATAAAGCTTGAATTTTTTCTTGGGGAAGGAGAAGAAAGATTTTCTTGGGAGAAATTTGAGTGAAAGAGGCAAATAATGCCCTTTTGGAATCCCAATTCATGTAATGGACGAAATAGGATGAGGAAAAATGACCCAAATGCCCCTTAGCTTAATGGCCAAGGGGTTGGATGAAAGGCATGGGCACGCTGCGGGCTCCAGTCTGATGATTTATTTTCCAAGTACACCCGTACACCCGTCTGAAAAACCTGAAAATTCCTCGAGACATAACTTTTTTAATCCCAAACATGTTTCAGCTTAAAAATCAATGTCTCGAGGTTGAAAGACCAAAATAAAAATCATCAAAGTTTAGGGGTCTTGAAAGGGACTAAATCTTTAACACTTAGTGAAAAATCCAAGCCTTGGACCCCTTAAACATACAACTAAGAGATGAATTGAGTTTAAGATATTACCGGGTATTACAGTATATCCCCTTGGGAACGTTCATCCTCGAATGAAACTGGTTAGACTGAGACTATTGAGGAAACTGAGATTATATACTAAATATGCATGACTTGAAACATGATTACATAACTGAGTTTAAAGATTGATACATGAACTGAACTGATTTTGTGAATGCATACAATGACATGAGATTGGTTACATAGATGAAACTGAGAACGAAAAATAGTCAATCTAATAAAGTTCGTTACCTTAAGATGAATCTAGGTTTTTTGAGAAAAGAAGAGGGTACTTGGTTCACATACCTGGTTCTACTTCCCAATTATCTCCCTCAACAGACTGATTTCATCAAAGAACTTTAACCAAGGGAACTTCTTTATTCCTTATTTTATGAATCTGACAATCAAGGATCTCAACTGGGACTTCTTCGTAGGAAAGGTTCTCCTTCACGTTCGTATCTTCTAAAGGAACAACTACAACTAAATCACTAATACATTTCTTTAACAAGGAAACATGAAATATCGGATGTACTGACGCCAAATTTGCAAGCGACTCTAGCTCATATGCTACTTTCCCAAAATGAATTAAGATTCTATATGGGCCAACATAGCGGGGACTGAGTTTCCCCTTTTTTCCAAAGCTCTTCACTCCCTTCATAGGTAAAATCTTCAAATAGATGAAATCACCAACATCAAACTCAATATCCCTTCTCCTCACATCTGTATAAGATTTCTAACAGCTTTGGGCTGTCTTCAGCCTCTCCTGTGTCAACTAAAATTTCTCTATCGCATCAAACACTAAATATAACCCTATTAAAGTAGCTTCACTTGCCTCAAACAAACTAATACAAGATCTACATCTCCTTCTATAGAGAGCCTCAAACGGAGCCATCTGAATACTGGAGTAATAACTATTGTTATAGGAAAACTCAATCAAAGGTAAGTGGTCATCCCAACTACCTTTAAAGTCAACAGAACATGCTCTTAACATGTCCTCTAAGGTTTGAATGGTCCTCTCTGCCGAACCATCTGTCTAAGGATGAAAAGATGCACTAAGATGAACTTGGGTACCAACACCCTTCTAAAAAGCATTCCAAAAGTGGGAGGTAAACTGAGTACCTCTATCTGATATGATAAACAATGAAATCCCATGCAACTTAACCAACTCCCTAATATAAAGCCTGGCATAATCCTCAGCTGAGTACAAAGTTTGAACTAGCAGGAAATGAGTTGATTTGTTCTTTTTATTGACAATGATGCATATCAAATTATGCTGACAATGTGTACGAGGCAACCCTGTCATAAAATCCATATTCTGCACTCCCTACTTTAAAGTGGGGATGCTAAACTCCTGCAATGTACCACTAGGCTTTTGGTCCTCAACTTTGACCTCCTGATAATTTGGACTCTTAGCCACAAATCCTGTAACATCCTTCTTCATACCATTACACAAATAGATTTCCTGCAAATCACGGTAAATCTTAGTGGCTCCTACATGAATAGAATACCTCGCACCATGCTCTTCCTCTAAAATTTATTGCCTCAAACCATCAACACATAGAACACATAATCTACCCTAACAATGAAGGACACCATCTCCCCATTCAGAGAAAACCTTCACTTTTTGATCTCTAACAGCTTTCTTCAACTTAACTAAACTAGGATGTCTATCCTGCTTTTCTTTCACTTCAGCCACCAATGAAGATTCCAAACCATTCTGAACCCCTATGGTACCTTTCGCTGAATTAACCAACCAAACACCTAATATAGCAAGTTTATGAGCCTTGCTTACTAACTTCTTCTTATCTCCCTCAACATGAGTAACACTACCCATAGACAATCTACTAAGCGTATCTGCCACTACATTGGCCTTGCTCGGATGATACAACACACTAATATCATAATCTTTTAACAACTCAAGCGACCTTCTCTGATGAAGATACAACTTAAGCTACCTTCTCTGACGAAGATACAGATCCTTCTGCATAAACACTTACTATAAACTCTTATGATCAGTGAATACATCAACATTAATCCTATAAAAATAATGTCTCCATTTTTTTAAGGCGAAAACAACAGCTACCAACTCAAGATCATATGTAGGATAACACAATTCTCAGATGGTCTGCATGATCATTCTCACTACGAGAGTAGATAAGGATATCATTAATGAAGACTATGATGAATATATCCAAGTACTGTTTGAACACCCTGTTCATCAAGACCATGAAAGATGTAGGGAAATTCCTTAATCCAAAATACATAACTAGGAATTTGAAGTGACCATACCAAGTTCTAAAAACTGTCTTTAAAATGTCATATTCTCTGACTCTAAGATGATGATAGATGGATCTAAGTTCTATCTAAGAGAAATAACTAGCACACTGAAGTTGGTTGAACAAGTCATCAATTTTGGGGAGTGGATACCAATTCTTAATGGTGACTTTATTCAACTAACGGTAGTCGATGCACATTCTAAGAGAACCATCTTTCTTATGAACGAACAAGACTGGATAGCCCCATGAAGAAAAACTAGGCCTAATGAAACCCTTATGTAAAAGATCTTTTAACTATTCTTTCAACTCCTTAAGCTCAGCTGGACCCATTTTGTAAGGTTGAATAGAGATAGGTTGGGTATCTGGAAGGAGATCTATTCTGAAGTCAATTTCCCTTTTGGGAGGAACTCTAAGAAGATCTTTAGGGAACATATCTGGAAATTCCCTTACTACTAGAACTGACTCAAGACTCAGGGTTTCAGAATTTGAGTCTTTGAATAAGAAAAGATAGTAAATACACCCCTTGGATATCATCTTTCATGCTCTAAGATAGGAAACAAAATAACATTTACGTACTAAGGTACTACCCCTCAATTCGATGATTGGTTCATTAGGAAACTGAAATTGTATGATTTTATTTCTGTAATAAACTAACGCATAACATGAGTGGATCTAATTTATGTCGAGAATGACAGTGAAATCAATCATTTCTAACTTTACAAGACCAACTGAGGTGACTTTCTAAGACACTGTGACTGGGTAATTTCTGTATTCCCGTCTGGCTATAATAAATTTACCTACAGGGGTAGACATTGAGAAAGGCTCTGCTAACATTTTGAGACTGACACCAAAGTTGACGGCTATATAAGGAGTCACAAAATAAAGCGAAGCTCTGAGATCTAACAATGCATAAACATGAAGATGGAAAACCTGTAACATACCTGTAACCACATCAGGAGAAATTTCCTGATCATGTCAAGTCTGGAGTGCATACAATCTATTCTGATGCTGCCTACTGGTTGCACTGGAGGTGGCACTTTGCTGTGTTAGGTGACCTACTGGAGCTGATAAAGGATTAGTCTGGCTCTGTTGGCGTGAATCCTTTCCCCTCTAAGCAACTACCGAATACCTCCAAACCCTATGGCCTGGATTACCACATCTAAAGCATACATGTCTACCATCTCTGCACTCACCTTGGCAGTTCCTACCATATTTCTGACAAAGCGGATTAGTACGCCCACTGTTCATACTACCTTAGGACTTAGAGCCTGGCGCCTTGTCCCGACTATATTTCCTGAACTTAGGCACTGGAACACTGGCTAAAAATAGAGGTGGGGCTAAAAATTTTTTTTAGAACTGAGAACAGTTACCACCCTCTAACCTTGGTTGAGAAAAATTAAAACTACATATTTTGGCCCTCTTGTTCTCTCTCACTCTCTCTTTACGCTTCTCCTCCTTAATTTGCTGAGCATGAACCATGAGTCTAGATAGGTCTATCTCCTTAATCAACATGTCAGTCCTACACTCCTTAACCATACTATCAGCTATACTAGATACAAACTTACTTATTCTAGACCTATTGTCTGCCACCATAGTAGGAGCATACCTCGCCAACTGAGTGAACTTAAGAGAGTACTCCTTCACACTCATGCACCTTTCTTCAAATTAATAAACTCTTGCACCTTAGCTTCCATTAACTCTAATGGGAAGATCCTGTCTAAGAAAACCATGGAAAACTCCTCCCACTCATAGGCCCTGCCTTCATACCTCGGTCCTCCCCCACTACTTAAACTAAGTGTGAGCTACATTCTACAACTGATATGTAACTAAATCTACACTCTTACTCAAAGTGACACCCATGATATTAGTCACCTTTTGTACCATATCCTAAAACTCCTTTGGCTCCTCCTTAGACTTAGATCCCGAAAACAAAAAGCGATTTATCCGAGTAGAATTTTGAATCCTAACTACAGCTGTATTTACCACTGGATTGGATAGGGAAATATCCTAGTAGTTGTTTTGAGTAGATAATGAATGGTCCAGGGTCCTAAAAGTTGCCCTGAATTTAGCATGAGAAATATGCTCATTCAGGGGATCTGCCTGAACAAGTGGTGGTGCAGGATGATCCCTATTCCTTCTTCCATTATTTCTTCTGTGAGGCATTGTCTGTAAACATAATGAATGATGAGTTAGAAAGAGAGTTTAAATAGGGATCATGCTCTTTTGCACAACATAAACATTGAAAAAAGGGAAACTTTCCTAAAAATGTTTTATAGCCTCTTATCTATAAGTGTGGCGCACTTTACACCCATGCATATGACTCCACTCAACACATTTTTTAGATTCCCTAGGATACCTTAAAACCTTATGCTCTAATACCAAGTTTTGTCACAACCCGAGACTACCCCCTAGTCACGACAACGGTGCGTACGACTAAAAGTGACCACAAGCTAACCCATGAGCTGTTACCTACTGAGAACGCTGAACAAAAATAGTAATACAATACATGTGCAAAAGGTAAGCTTATAAGATACTATAAAATTAGATACTGTATCAAAACATATCTGAAATATCTAATAAAATAATATAAACAAACTGTCTATCTCAAAATAACTGATAACACTGAACTGACTGACTACTTGTCTAACTGATTGTCTGAAAGTCTCTAAACATCATGTGGAGTTGATAGGACAGACCCCCAACTAACTCCAACTGACTGAACATAAGAAAGCACTCATGTAACTGAAATAAACAAATTGTGTCCTCAATGGATAAGGACTTACCACTACTGCTGCCGAGTAACGCTGAGCTGTTTAAGAACGGTTGGGAAACTGTGCGTCTGAACCTATGTTATAAGACAACTTAGCGTAAAGAAAAGTATGTGGTCAGTACTTTGAATATACTGGTAAATGAGATGAGGACTGGATGAAATGCACGAGGTAACTAAGCATAAATCATGAACATGTAATATCTGAGAATGCAAGACAAAGCATAAAAGATTGAAAGCTGTATAACTGAATAACTAAAAATCTGTACACTTGGTCAAGGAAACTTGAATTGAAATACACTAATTACTGTACAGAGATTGTAGGAGGTATCATATAACTGACATGTCCCAATCTGAGCTAATTGGGGTCTAACCTATAATCCCACTTGGAATGGTGACAGTACCATGCCACACATACTAATACTGGCTGTGTGGATCCACTAGTCTGGTGTCCCAAAGGACTAAAGAGTCAGTCCTAACTGATAGGTGACCTCTAAGGGAATATTAGTCCTAAAATAATGGGTGATATCTCATAATCCTATGCTGTTTACATAGTTCTTGAATTTAGGGACTGCTTCTAAGGATCCAATCCTATTTGGTGGGTGAGCCCCCATCCCTAGGTTTACTCAGTGCTAAATCCTACTGCCAACTAAACTGACACTGGTGCTAAACTGAAATAAGTTTACTGAACATTATTTCTAATGATCCTCATCATGATTATACCAACTGAGAAAAATAATAATATTCATGGATTAACTAAGTCATTATTTGAAAATCTAAATCATGTAAAACACATAGGTATTAGGTGTTCATAACCCTCCACGCTGAAAGATCAAAATACGATATCAAAGATTAAAACTATAGTATGGATCATGGTTCAAAGTCCAAAAACATAGACATTTCATCAAACATCATGGTTCAAAGTCCAAAAACATAGACATTTCATCAAACATGTAAGAATCATGAACTTGAACATGGGAATGTGTTAAACATGAGAAATCAACATGATTACATGGCTAAATTCATAAATTGGGGGTTTAACATGAAATTCACTTGAATATGACATGGAAAATTGAAACTCGAAGCATGGGATAACTTAAATTTTCATGAAATTATCCTTGGGCATGAATTGTGTAGACACATGATTTTTGACCCTCCCTAAGTTTTAACCTATTTTATTATATTAAATATTTATATATTTTTATATTTTTTCTCTTTCAGCGAGAACCTTATCACATTTCACGGGTACAAACTTTTATTCTTCTCTTTCATACCCCTTTAGGGTTTCTCCTTTCTTCTTCTTCAATAAAATCCAGCTCAATTTTGCCTGCAAAAATAATGCCATAAAGTGGAATCCCCCAGCCACCAATGGCACCAATGGATGAACAACAACAACAACAGTACCAACAACACCAACAACCACCACCACAATAGCAATTGATGATGCCACCTCAGCAACAGCAACAATAACAACAATAACCACCATAATTTTAACCTTCCTAGGCTTAGCAACAACAACAGTCATCGCAACAACAATATAGTGCTGCCATTTCAATGAGTAATTCGAGTCCTAGCTCGGTAGCAAATCTCAATGAGGTTTGATCTCTTTGGATTGGGGATTTATAACTTTGGATAGATGAGAATTATCTATCTACCTTCTTTTATCATACCGATAAGCTTGTTTCTACTAAGATCATTAGGAACAAGCAAAGTGGCCAGCCTTAAGGTTATGGATTCTTTGAGTTCAGGAGTTATGCTACTGTAAAAACTATTTTACAGACATATAATGACACCTTGATACCAAATATGGAATAGATTATTCATATGAATGGTACATCTCTTGGTGCTAGTGAGAAGAGAGATGATTCACCTAAGTATACAATATTTGTTGGTGATTTGGCTGCTGATGTAATGGATTATGTGTTATAAGAGACATTCAAAACCGTGTATTCATCAGTAAAAGGTGCAAAAGTTGTAATAGATAGGATCACTGGACATACTAAAGGATATGGATTTGTCAAGTTTGGTAATGAGAGTGAACAATTACGTGCTATGAACAAAACAAATGGTGTGCTTTGTTCAACTAGGCCCATGAGGATTGGCCTGACTGCGAACAAGAAACTAGTGGATACCCTGCAGAAAACAACCTATCAAAGTCCTCAAGCTACTCAAGGAAAAAGTGACCCAAATAATACAACTATATTTGTTGGTGGTTTGGATCCTAGTGTCACAAAAGAACATTTGCGGCAAGTGTTCTCCCCATGCGATGAATTAGTTCATGTGATGATAGTGGCTGGAAAGAGCTGTGGGTTTGTTAAGTTTGGCAGTGGAGCTTCTACTGAGCAGGATTTATCAAGCTTGAATGGCATACAATTGAGAGGAAAAACATTCGACTTTCATGGGGGCATAGCCCTTCTAATAAATAGTCCAACCAGACTTAATAGGGTGCTAGTGTATATTATGGATATGGCCAAGGATACGAGGCTTATGGAGGATATGCTCCTCTTGATCAGGACCCTAATATGTATTACGGGAATTACCCAGGACATACAAATTATCAGCAGCCACAACAGCGTTGTTGCTTATTTTCAAGGAGGCAAAGAAGTATACGGTGTGTAAGTTTCTAGTGTTTTGGCTAATCTTTCCAGTGATAAACTGAGTGATTGTGTGAGTTTTTGTGGGATATTTTCTTTTCTTCTGTCTGTAACTTGAGTTTTCTACAACTTAGTAGTACGTGTACTGCTGAAACACGTCGACCAGTATCTCTACCTATGCGTAGACTTGTTATGCTGTTTCTTACTATTTTTGATTTGTAGTTTTTGATTGCTTAGTTTTAAAAAAAATTATATTTTTGTCTTATATTCACTTTAGTTCTTATTTCATTTTTTATAAGTTTTGGTTGAAAATAAATAAAAATAATAAATAAAGTTACATTTTTGGGGTATTTTTATCTTTATTTGCATTTTTATTTTTAAAATAATACGAAAGTTCAAAATATATATATATTTTCCTTTTAAATTTTAGTAAATAAGATACTAATTTTAGTATTATATTTATTTTTGGCTATTTATGAACTTTTTTATATTTTCTTAAATATAAAATTAATTAGTTAATATTATTTTATTATTATTATTATTATTATTATTTTCTATTTTATATATTTTAATTAAAAAAATTTAAATTCAAAATTCAAATCCTAAAACTACCCAATCTCTCCCCACACTATTTGATAATCCCTTAACTATTGCCCAATATCCCTTTATTTAAGGGAACTTCCCCAACCTCCTCAGGATATATGTATCATTAGACACTAAAAAAAAAAAAGAAAAATCAGAGAGAAAAAAATATCAGATAAAGAGGGAAAGGAAGCAAAAAACAGTAAAGAAAAGAATATCAGGTTCAAGTTTGGAGTTCTGCTTGAGGTTTACAGTCATGGGTTTCTTCATTTTAATCTATTACAAGTTATTGTCCTATTTTATATTATGATTTTCATGAGTTCTATTGTCATGAATCATGGTATGAAATTAAAATATTCATATAGACTCATGCACTGTTTAGTATGATTATTAGAATGTTATAGAATTAAGTTATTGAATATTTGTATACTTTTACACAAAAAAGATCTATATTCTCACATCACTAAACAGATATACAGATGGAGAACACGTACACAGACAGTGAGGAAAATATATCAGAAAAATAAAATAAGGGAAAATGGTCATACCCAAAATACACTATACACACCATTTACACTGTATTTTTAAAATATTCATCAACAAATACAGATATGCACTGTTACACGCACACACACATATAGAAATTAGTGAAAGAATTGAGTGGGTTAGGTAGCACAAATAGTGAATAAAAAGATGTTGAATAGACAAGAGAAGAAAAAAGAAAATTAGTGAAAGTAGAGGGAAAACAGTGAAAAATCAAAGAGAAAAGAGGCATTGTTTAAATTTTTCCGACAAATTTTCACTAGAATTGTTATCTTTTTCGACGACTTAACAATGAAAGCCCACCAAAATTACATAAACCAGTAACCAAAATCACCCTTACTGCCGCCTTACCACCATAGTCGGCAATCTTCCACAGCCAGTAAATTCTAGCCCAAACCAATGAATAACCGATGACCCACAGTCCCCACGTACACAGATTTACGCGTTTACCCATTGAAAAATGCTGTGAGACTATGAAAAATAGAGAAAATTGGTTGGCTGAGCAAAAATTCAGTGGCTGAGAAAAAACCCAACAAGTTGAGTTTTTTCGGTGATTTTCTCACTGGAATCAGTTACTTTTCGGCGGATTCCTCACTGCCGATCCAAAATCTTGCTAATCATTATAAAAAATTTACCAAATTTTCTTCGGGAAGCATTACTGGTCTTGTTTGGTTACTATTCCAGCGAACCTGCCGGCAAAATGACGAAACCAACTCCGCTATTCCCTAAACTGACTCGGGACTATATTATTGTTAGTATTTCATTTGGATTTGGACTTTATTTTTTGTTCGAATCAAAATTTGGGGGATTTTGTATCTAAAGTTGTTTTATAATCTTAGTTTGGGTTTATATTAATTTAGAGAACAAAATAGATTTGGAAAATTGTAATAAAATTAGCATAATAAGGGTAACTTTATGTATATTTTTTATTTATTTATTTATCTATTATTTTATTTATTTATTTATTTAATTACTTTATTATTTTTATTTCATTGTTAAAACTTAATAATTATTTGTTGAATTAATCAATCGCCTTAATTAAATTTTGCTCATAGTTTATTGTTAAAGTTAGGTGACATTTCGAGTAGGCAAGCTTTTTAACGCTTGGCAAATTTTAGACTCGTTTAAAATTCTTGTCTCGATTAATAATGTGGCATATGCATATTTTTTGATATGTTTAAAAAGTATTCAAGGATGCAATAATGCACCATGACAAATATTTTTCTAAATGTAATTTTTCACTGCTTTAATACAAGAGTTTTAAATAGTTTTAGTATGTTAAAAATGAGCGAATTTAGGCCTTAACACAATTTACCCAAAATAGCTTAAGTCAAGATAAGTCAATAAAAGTGACTGTGCTAGAACCACAGGACTCAAGGGATGCCTGTCACCTTCTACTCGACCAACAGAAATCCTTACCTGGTCATTTATTTTTTCAGACCAAAATAATATAGAGTCATTTTCTTTTGACTAGGGTTTCAAAAAGGTGACTTGGAACATCATAACTCAATTCCAAGTGGTGACTCGTTAATTAAAATAATCCCAAAATATCATCACTTTAATTGAAAAAATTCTTCGACTTCGACACCGTGAGCGAAAAAGGGGTGTGACATCTCTGGCGACTCTGCTGGGGAAAAACTAGAATTCAAGCTTTTAATATTGAATTTTACTTGCTTTAATTATTTTGATATTGTGTTTGTTGGTCTAATGTGTTACTTGTTGCTTATTTATTGCTTTGATATTGTTGAACTGTATTATAATTTGTTTCTCTCACGCACCCTCTCTTAGTCTCATAAATAGGATAGAAGAAATGCATCATATGTATCCTACCTTCTTTTTGAGATAGCCGGAGTGTCAAAGAACTTGGTGAAGGATTATTAGTCACACATGTTAAGTGGAGTTTGGATCCACAATGAAGGCGGAGTAGCACTTCTACTGAACAAGTTGTCCTTCCACAAATCGAGTGTCCGCTTGGGTAAGCTAGTCTAGATACCTATCCCTATTAGGCTAAACTTAGTAGAACTAAAACTCAGAATCTGATTATCCCTATTAGGTTCCGCTTTATTTGCATCACGTGCATTTGACTTAGCGTTACTCGAAAAAGGGGCTGGTTCTGTCTAGGATAAGTGACACTTTATAATAACCAACATGTGCATCCTACGTGCTCTTTGACATTTATTTGAAAGGCCATTTGATTGTTGACCGGCTTTAGGTAACATGGTGAAACGCAAGAGAGTATTTTGTCCTCAAATTTAACAAATCATTTTCAAGAAAACTAAAAAATATATATAGTTTTTAAGGTCTTCATGAACTACGAGGGTCTGATACTCACTATTTAGTGAGATATGTAGGAAATCCTTCTCGGGATATGAACCTATATTTTAAAAGTTATTGAAGGACATTTTTTTAAAAAAATATAATAAAATAAATAATAAAGAATGACTATTTTCATGAGTATTATTAGTTTATCTTATTTTTTCCTTTCTTATTTTTATCCTTAAATTTAATTTTAATACATATCTTAATAGCTCTGAACCTTTAGGGGCCGCAAGCTGAGTTTAGATAAATTAATAAAACATGTAAATTTGTAACTTAACAGTCCTGAACCTTTAGGGGTCGTGAGGCTTAGTTCTGCTAAACATTTATACAAAGTAATCATTTTCTTTTATTTTCTTTCCTTCTTTCTAAGTTATTATTTTTATTTATGTACTTAGTTGTATTTTCTCTCAAACTCATAGTCGAAATTGTATGGAGGGTCTGTCATTGTAAAATTTATGGTAGAGTTGGTCTAAATAAGTGTCACCCGTTAAAAGAATTGTTAGCGTTTATGTTTCTCTCACTTCTTATTTTGAATAAAATTATTTTTGCATCTAAGTCACATTTAATGATTGCATCAACTCTCACGAGTCAAGTTAAAAAATTAAAAAATTAGTGAATTAAGTTCTGCCTAAGTCTAGACATTTCCTAATCTTGTGTCCCTATCCATAGGTATAACATGTCTTCTCCAGTTCGTGAAAAGTATCAACTGAAAAAAAAGAAATGGGAATACCTCTACAGGTAGTGGACTGTACCCCTTTGCAGCTTTGGATGCGGTGGAACAAAATGGATTCATTTGGTTATGCTGAGATACATAGGTATTTGGGTTTTTTGACAAGCATCATGACAATCAACCCTAGTAGGGAGGTGGTTGATACATTAATGACTCTCTGGGATCCAATGAACAATGTATTTCGCTTCACAAATTTGGAGTTGACTCCAACTTTAGAGGAGATAGCAACTTATATTGGACTTGGGGATATGCATAAAAAAAAACTTATAGCCCTAAGACTCATCTCGATAACCAAATTCTGTAAGCTCCTGAACATAGTAACATAAAATAAGAATCAATGAAAAAAGGTTGGGTCTCCTTACAGTTTTTGTACGAAAGATACAGAAGGCAAGAGGGGTTTGAGGAGTTCGGTGAACAACTCTATAACAAGGGAAGTTTTGTTGTTATTATGGTCTTCCCGAGGAAAGATAAAAATTAATATTCGTTTAGCTGGAGTGGTACATATATTAATTAAGAAAGGAGATTGCACTATGGTACCAATGATTTTGGCTGATATTTACCATGCTCTAACTGTTTGTTAGAAAGGAAAAGTTTTTTTTGAGGGATGTAATATCTTGTTACAGATATAGATTGTAGAGAAGCTTTATCAACGTCCTATGGTGGTGAGATTTGTTCCTGAATGAGTCAATAAAATCAAGGATTATGAGGAAATAATGGAGAAATATAAGTGTCCAGAAGGAGTTAGGGATTTCGATCAGCTTTTTCGTTCACTGACGGCAGATAAGATCAGTTGGAATCTTCCTTGGTTCACTTGGAGGCAAGTCATACATTGTTCCATTATTCGATCGTTCTTATTTTTGATGGGTACTAGAGGTTTCAACCGTATGTTCCATTGAGGGTTCTATGTTAGCTAGGTAGACGTTAAATAATTCCGATAATAGAAAATATGAAAGATTTTGCATTTGAGGTTAGACAAGAGATTCACCTTTCAGAGGGGTAGGCACAGGAGATTTGGGATAGTTAGCGTCTCATGGGGATTGAAACAATGGTCATAGAGTGTGAGAAAGGATAAGTACACCCAGGCTACCATGAATGGTTTAAAAAACAACCACCTCCACCAGTCAGATCGGAAAGATCGATTAAGGGGCCACTAGATTAAGAAGTTACAATAAAGATAGGGATTGAGGTGGCCATGTGAGAACATCATGATGTCAAACAAGATTTGAGAGCATAATTGAAGTGTGCTAAGGAAACCTCGACTCAACTACAAGCAAATAAGGATGTAGAAAATAAGGCAAGAGTTAAGAAAACGCGATTGAAGTTAGAGAGAAATTATCAGTCCACTATTCAGGTGCTAAATGCTGATCTAGCAGGAGCAAGGGAAAGAATAGAAGAACAATAAAGGGAATTTGCTAAAGAGAAAGCTAAGTCAACGGATTTTGAGGTCGCACTTCGAGGGAAAATCAAGTTGGCTACAACTAGGGAGTCACATGTTGCAAAACTTGCCACATCTTGTCGCCATGCAAAAAGAATTTGATTGAGAAAGATCTCAGTGGATTCGTGAAAGAGGGATACTACAAGAACACTTAGAGGTTGCTTCCGCTCTAGAGCAGTATGCAAGAGAGATTATTGAGTCTTGTGATTATCGGGACCAAGGATGGGATCTGGCCTTCAGTTCCCTTCAAGGGAAGGTTCGGTGTGTGGTACAGGATACAGCCATAATGGGTTTGGACTACCAATAGTTGAATCGAGAACAATTTTTTGCACATGTACTAGCTTTTGCCCAGCGTCTCACCACTTTATTGGAAGACATATCTTGGGTTTGGGAGGTCATATCAAGAAAAAATCTCCTTGATTAAGCATGTTGAAGTTATGAGAATTGGTTGAAGACCTTGAGACACTGGAGTTTAGTTGTATGGATGGATAGTATTTTCTTTTGTCACAATTTTTCAGTTTCAATTTTAGAACTTCTTGTTTAGGTGTTATGTCTTTTAGTTAATATTATTTGTTTAATTTTAGTTTTCTTTGTCAGATATCAGTTTGTAGGTTTTCCTTTAGGAGTAGTGTCGCTTGTTCTGCCGTATTTGTATTCAAAAATTATGGAATGTAATGAAGTTGATTGTTTATTTCTATATATTACATATATTTTACTTCACTTACTTTATTTATTTTCTTTAAAAAAATCATCAATCATTTTTGTTAACTTTTTTCCTAAACTATGCAAGATTTGATTCATGTCCTGGTGTGACACATAGGCAACCCTCCAAAGGGTTCGATCTAAACCTTTTGAAAGTGCACATAGAAAAGCCGGGATAAAACACAAGGCTTTCCATGATAGGCTGGGAAATGCATATAGAGGCATAACATGCAACGTGTCATTATAATGTGTTAAATATGTAATACTCGCCTATTTGCTACTTGATTCAGGGAAAATATAAAGTAGATACAAAGGAAATAGAAAGATGACCTGTAAAGAGGGTGTCGAGTCTTATAAGGAGGAAGAGAAAAATCAATTGATTTCATAGGAGTTTCTATCCACGGAAGTGAATAAGTTATTGAAACAATAGATAACAGAGATGTATCAAGATTAGATGAATGGACAACCCCCACCTTCCTCATTCCTTGGACTTTCAAATACGAATGATCCAAATCCTGCTCAAGCTTAAGCTAGCGATCCATTTTACCCACCTAGATTTGACCCATATGCTAATGTGTCGGGAGCTGCTGGTACTTCTACCACATGCCCACCAAATCCTTCTGTCACAAATAACCCGTTTTTCACTCCTATAGCACCAGCTAATGCAGGTCCTCAATCGACAGTAAGAAGACAATGGGTAAACCAAGTCATGATCAATTGTATACTCCTAAAGTAACTTTTAAACCCTCAAATTTATATTATCCTGCTCATCAACACAGTTCTCCTATCGTGATTGAGAAGACTGTTAACAATGAGGAACAAGAGGAGATGGCTAGGAAAGTAAGAAGTTTAGAGCAAAGTATGGGAAATATCCAAGGACTGGGAGGGCAAAAGAGTGTTCCATACAAAGATTTGTGTATGTTTCTTGATGTCCATTTGCCTCCAGGGTTTAAAAATCATAAGTTTAATAGGTACAAAGTCCATGGAGATCCTGTAGCTTATTTGAAAAGATTCTGTAATCAGTTAAGAGGAGCAGGGGGAAAAGATGAGTTATTGATGGCTTACTTTGGAGAAAGTCTAGTAGGGATAGCTTTAGAATAGTTCATTGATCAAGATATTTGTTATTGGCTCATTTGAGATGACATGGCTTAGGATTTTGTCCAATAATTTCAATACAATATTGACATAGTGCCAGATCGTACCACACTTGCCAACATGAGGAAAAAGACAATTGAAAGATTTTGAGATTATGTTGTTAGATGCAGGGAACAAGCTACAAGGGTTTGACCATCCATAAAGGCATCTAAGATGATTAATATGTTTTATAGGCACAGGAACCTGACTATGACTATCATTTACTTTCTACTATCAGAAGTACATTTGCTGAGGTCATTAAGGTCGGAGAGATGGTAGAAAATAGAATTAAGTCTTGAAAAATTATAAGCTAAACTGCATTAAAAGCAACAACACAGGCGATTCAAAATGGTTTGGGAAGTTTTGGTGGGAAGAAAAGAAAGAAGGATGTATCTACTATTGTACCAGGTCCACGATAAAATTTAAGAGGTGCGCGTCACCCATACACACAATCTCAATCCCACATTTATGTCCAAGCCCCATATAATCATCCATGATACTATGTTCCTCCCCAAAATCCATCATATTTCAGTCCATATCCTCAGTATCCTATCTATAATGCATAACCATATGCTCGGTCTCCTTTTTACTCTCAATGGCGTGCACTAGCCATTCAGAATCATCCTCTAATCCTGCAAATTCAAAAAGGCCCCTCTGAATCTACTTTCTAACCTAAAATAGACTTTTGGATGGCTAACATAGGAAAAGATAATTTCACTCTTATTAGAATATCTTATGCCAGCTTATTTCAGAGACAAAGGGACATGAATGTTCTAAGCCCAATTGTGATAAGCATCCCAAATACTCATCTGAAAAACTTAGATTATTCTAAAAGATGTGCATACTATTCTGATGCCCCAGGGAATGACACAGATAAATACTGGTACTTGAAAAGATCAATTCAGGAGCTGATCGACATACAAAAATTATGGTGCAAAGTCCAGACGCTCCAAATATTAATCAAAATCCACTATCGACTCATACTAAAGCGAATATGCTCGAGTTAATGCCTAGTGGTAAAGAAGCTGTAGTTTCCTTCAAGCCTATTGTTAAGATCAAAACTAATATAGAAAGGTCAATAAATGCTATAGATCTAATAAAGGTAAAACCTGCAGAAATAGAGGAGGTGGCAATAAAAACCAAACCATCAAATACTTCTTTGGTTATAAGGAAAGAAACTTCAAAAAGTGTTGGGTCAGGTCAGATAAAACCAAAGCTTATTGTTTCCTTAAAGCCTACTAATCCTTTCTTAATTGTAAAAGGAGCTCCCATAACTCCAATTATGATTAGGCCGGTGTCATAACTTTCTATAGTTAATGCCAAGATAGTCCCTTGGAACTACAATCCCATTATGGTGACATAAAAGGGGAAGGAAGTTATTGAAGAAGTGGATGGAGTAGGAGGATTAACCCATTCGGGGAGGTGTTATACTCCAGAAGAGTTAAGAGAAGCTAAATAAGGCAATGAAGATCAAATTCTAGTCAACAATTCAGTTACCAAAGAAGAGGCTGGAAACTTCCCGAAGAAGATGAAATTCCCAAAATATTCTATTGTGGAAAAATTGAGGAAGACACCAGCCCAAATTTCTTTGTTGTCTTTACTGATACACTCGGATGATAATGGAAAAACTATAATGAAGATTTTGAATGAGGTACACTTGCCTAGTGAGATTAAGGTGAACCAATTAGAGAAAATTATTAGAAGAATTTTTGAGGTAATAGTATCACTTTCTTAGATGATGAATTACCCGCAGAAGGTATCAGACATAATCGATGCCTCTATATTACTATGAAGTATGAGAATTCCTATGTCATTCGAGTATTGATTTATGGAGTTTCTGGTTCTAATATTTGTCATATATAAACTTTGTAAAAGTTAAATGTTAATGTGTAAAGGATCTGACCTAATAATGTATGCATCAAAGGATTCGATGAAGCAAAAATAGATGCCATTGGTGACATAGAGCTTATATTGACAATAGGGCCTATGGATTTTTAAGTGCTGAACATCGATGCTTCATATAATATATTATTAGGAAGGCCATGGGTTTATAGGGCTGGGGTAGTCGCATCTACGTTACACTAAATGGTCAAGTTTGAATATGAAAGACAAGAAATAGTTGTTCATGGTGAAGGGGATTTGTCCATGTATAAAGATTATTCAGTTTCATCCATTGAGGCTGGCAATGCAGATAGAGCGCTAATTTATCAAGCTTTTGAGGTAATGGTTGTTGAGCATATCCTCGGGGGAGGGGGGGATCTCACTGCAAAACCACAATTTTCCTCTTCCTCGATTATGGTAGTGAATGAAACATTAAAGCATGATTTTGAACTAGGGAAAGGTGTAGGGATGTCTTTACAAGGCAAGGCTTATCCAGTATACCTTTGTGAGAGCTTTGGTACCTTTGGTTTGGGATATGAGCTTACTTTTGAGGATAGAAACAAGGCTAAGAAGCGTAAGAAAAATTCATGGTCACTTACCTTGCCAATACCGCTACTCAATAAGTCTTTCATCAAAGTCAGTGTTGTTGGGTCCTCTACATTACCTGCAGTAGGGTCAATGAATGATGATGATACAGAATTGATTGACCTTTTCAAGAATATGTTCATTGAAGCTGATATGGTTGAAATTAGAGATGGTACCGCAATGTAGATGTGCAGTTTATTGGCCCTGATGTCCAGCTCAACAATTGGGAGGCCACTTCTCTCCCGACTATAAAGGAGTCTTGGTATTTTTTTTGTTTGTCTTTCTGCAATTTGAATCATTCTAGGGTTGAAATTCAATTCTTCATCTTTTTTTTTAGGTTAAAACTCTTTTATCTTTGTTTTTAATGACATGTAGTTTCCCTTTGTTTTATTTTAAGTCTAATATTTATTTTCTATTATATAGTTCTTTCTATGCTGATTCAAGTGATATGACATACATGAAGAATTGTCAACCAGATTTTAAAACTCAATCTAATTATAGAATAATGAATAAAGAAGTTGAATACGAGGAAGAGGAAGCATTCGAAGAAATAAGCAAAGATTTCAAACAATTTGAGAATAAGTCAAACCCCAATATGGATGAAACTGAGGCAATCAATCTAGGGGATCATGAAAATATTAGGGAGACTAAGATAAGCGTACATGATCAACCACAATAAAAAAAAGATATTATTGAAGCCGTGTTTTATTACAAGGATATATTTGCATGGTCTTATGATGACATTCCTGGTTTGATGACTGATTTGGTAGTTCATAGGTTTCCAATTGATCTTGCTTTTCCCCTATGAAACAAAAGTTGAGGAAGCTTAAAACTAACATGAGTGTGAAAATCAAAGAGAAAGTCACAAAGCAACTTGAGGCTAAGGTCACTCGAGTGGGACAATATCATACTTGGTTAGCCAATATTGTTCCTGATCCCAAGAAAGATGGCAAGGTTCGGATATATATTGATTATCGTGATCTAAATAAAGCAAGTACGAAAGATGAATTATCACTTCCTAATATCCATATTTGGTTGGACAATTATGCCAAACAAGATCTTGCATCTTTTATGGATTGTTACACAAGATATCACCAGATTATTATGGACTAAAAAGATGTAGAAAAGACATCATTTATCATATCATGGAGGACATATTATTATTGAGTCATGCAATTTGGACTAAAGAATGTTGGGGCCACTTACATGAGGGAGGTGAACATAATGTTTCATGACATAATGCACAAAGAGATTGAAGTTTATATGGATGATGTGATCATTAAGTCAAAAGTACAGTCTGACCATTTCAAAGATCTAAGAAAATTCCTTGAAAGGCTTCGCAAGTATAATCTCAAACTTAATCCAACAAAATATGTATTTGGAGTCCCGTCTGGAAAGCTCTTGGGGTTTATAGTCAGTAGACATGGTATTGAGTTAGATCCTTTGAAGATAAAAGCTATTCAAGAACTGCCTCTACCAAAGAACAAAATAGAGGTCATGAGCTTACTTGAAAGGTTGAATTATATCGGTAGATTCATTCCGTAACTCACGAAAACCTGCGAGCCAATCTTTAAGTTGTTGAAAAAGAATGCTAAAGTCGAATGGACTAAAGAATGTCAAAAGGCATTTGATAAAGTCAAGAGATACTTGTCGAATCCACCTATTTTAGTTTACCAGAGCCAGCTAGACCTTTGATATTGTACATGTCTGTTTTAGCCAACTCTTTCGGGTGTGTATTCTATCAATATAATGTCACAAGCAGAAAAGAACAGATATCTACTACCTTAGCAAAATGTTTACCATTTATGAGGCTAAATATACTCTTCTTGAAAAGATATGTTGTGCCTTAACTTGTGTGGCACAAAAGTTGAAGCATTACCTTTCATCTTACACTACTTACCTCATTTCCCATATGGATTCCTTAAAGTATATGTTTTAGGAGCCTATACCAACAAGCAGACTCAAAAAATAGCAGATGCTGCTGACAAAATTTGATATTATCTATGTAACATGAACTACAATGAAAGTTCAAGCTTTAGCGGATCATTTGGCTGAAAAATCCTATTGATGAGGGATATGAGCCATTGAAGACTTATTTTCTGGATGAAGAGGTATTATGTGTTGATGAGGTTATTTCTGAAGATTTCCATTAAGGTTGGAAGTTGTTCTTTGATGAAGCTGTTAATGTAGAATGAGTAGGGATAGGGGTAATTCTTTTTTCTGAATCAGGGAAATACTATCACGTGACAGTCCAACTTTGATTCTACTATACCAATAATATGGCAAAAAATTAAGCTTGCATTCTGGGTTTAAGACTAGCTGTTGACATGGGAATCCAAGAACTATTGGTGTTAGGAGACTCAAACATACTAGTTCACCAGATTCAAAGAGATTGGGAGACTCATGACTCAAAGGTTATACTGCATAGAGGTTGTTTGCAAGATCTTTGTCAATGATTTGTATCAATAAAGTTCAAACATATTCCCAGAGTCCATAATGAGACTGTAGATGATTTAGCAACCTTATCTTCGATGCTCTAACATCCCGACAAGACTCATATCGACTCCTTGCATATACAGATCCGTCATCAACATGCATATTGCAATTTGGTTGAGAAAGAACTTAATGAAGAGACTTGGTTCCATGATATCAAATAATATATTTAGGTTGGAAAATATCCAATACATGCTAATAGTAACAAAAAGAGAACTATTCGACGACTGGCTAGCAGAATTTTCTTAAGTGGAGGAATCTTGTATTAGAAGACTCCAGATTTGGGACTTTTAAGGTGCATATATGCTAAAGAAGCTTAAAAAATCATTACTAAAGTATATTCTTGGATGTGTGGACCGCATATAAATGGGTATATTTTGGCAAAGAAAATACTTCGGATAGGTTACTATTGGCTCACCATAGAGCAAGATTCCAGCCATTTCATTCGTCAATGTCATGAAATCCAGGTACATCAGGACTTGATACATTCCCCTTCATCTGAGCTACATACAATGACTACTCCATGGCCTTTTGTCGCTTCGAAAATACACGTAATTGGAACAATTGAACTGAAAGCGTCAAATGGACATAGGTTTATCTTGGTGTCCATTGATTATTTCACAAAGTGGGTAAAAGCAGTGACTTTCAAGTCAGTCTAAGAATGCAGTGGTTAATTTTGTTCACTCTAACATTATTTGTCGATTCGACATTCCAAAGATAATTGTCATAGATAATGCTTCAAATCTGAATATCCACTTGATGCAAGAAGTATGTCAACAATTTAAGATTATTTACAAAATTCAACTCCTTATCTCCCAAAGGCGAATGGGGCTCTGGAAGCTACCAATAAGAACCTAAATAAAATACTTTGCAAGATGGTGTAAGGTTCTCGACAATGGCATGAAAAGTTACCTTTTGATTTATTGGGTTATCATACTACAATTCGACCTTCAATAGGTGAAACTCCTTACTCATTGGTATTAGGAACTAAAGTAGTTATACCTACAGAGATTGAGATTCTATCTCTTCGAGTAGTTGTAGAAGCTGAAATTGATGATGATCAATAGGTCAAAACAAGATTAGAGCAATTAAGCTTGATTGATGAAAAATGATTGACGTTAGTATGTCATGGACAACTATACCAGAAGATAATGGAAAGGGCATATAAAATAAAGGTACGTCCCAGACATTTTGAAGCTGGTCAGTTAGTAATAAGACACATCCTTATCACAGGGCTCACAATTTATCACAAATGTCATTAGCCACACTTGTCTTTAGATTTCTTCAAATTTCAACTTCTTTGCTTTATTTCATGTTGGTTCTCCATCATATCAGCTCAAACTGCAAAATCAAACATAAACTAATCAAAAATAACTAAAGTTTCTCAAGACCTTGCAATTATTTAGAGTTAAAAGCCTCAAATGTTTTAGTATATGCTCACACATCAACACCCTCAACTTAAAACAATTGCTTGTCCTCAAGCAACTAAAACATAACTAAGATAATACAAAGTACAATTTGGCAGCTAACTACTCATATTAGTTTAGAATAATTTCACCATCTCCAAGGTCAGTCAATTTAAAAGTCACTGTTGATGTTTTGAAGAACAACCATGCAACTTATAAACATCAAGATACGACAAAAATTCAGTAACAACAATCATGCCATACCAAGATCACACTATCTAAACAAGTCAGTGACTTAGCAACATACCCAATGTGCCCTCACAACAAAGAAATCCCTTTTTCACTTATATCAGAATTCACATATATAAACATAGGGATAATCATAAATCTCACTCTTAGAATGAAGTTCCAAACACTACATGTCAAAAGCCATACGCTTTCCCTTATAGACAGTACCCAAATCTTCAGATAGGTTAGTTAGGATCACTTTAGGGTTTTTCTTAGGCTTATAATGTAGGCTAGGGGTTGGTATGACATTCATGGATATTTTAGAGTGACTATGCCTCCTTGACACTACACTAAACTCTTAGGGTTTCACTTCTCAACCTTTTTTTCTTCCTCTTCTTTTATTGATCACAATGCTCAAGATAGATGCGGTCTTTTTAATCATCATATTATCTTTTTATCATCTTTAACATAACTTTCTCTTTTCTTATTCCTTTTTCACCGCACCAACTTTTTGTTCTTCTCTTATTCTACCTATCTTCATGCTCATTTTGCATCACACACCCCTATGATATCCACCCTCAACTTAGACTGTTTGCCTAAGTCAAGGTGCACAGTATCTAAGGAGGACCAAGGCCAAAATAGGTTCATTGTGAGGTAAATGAGAAGGTGAGAGGTTTCACAAAAAGAAACAAGCATATAGGTTCAAATCAGGGATCAATGGATATTATTCACATTAGGAAGGCCATTTAGGCTGAAAGTAGGTTACAATAAAAAATGGCCTATGATCCTTTCCTAACCGTTATCCTACAACCTAGGTATGACTAATAGGGCAAGTTCGATATTCAGCACACAGCAGGAGCTGAGTAGGACCTCACACACACATGGCACAGAAGTATATTGCATATCACTACTTATCCAATTTATGCAATTTGTTTAGCAAAAATCATCAAGTCGCCAGACTAATGCCACAAAAAGATGCATCGCAGTCACAGATGAATGCAATTCATGCAATTATAAACTCAGATCAATGAAGAGGTGCTCAAAAGTCACAAAATAATCTAACTGCCTCAAGTACGTCTATTACTCCTAAATATCTACCAAAAATTGTTACAACAACATCCTACCCTATGCTCTCAACTTAAAATTGAAAATAAAGCTAAACTAAGGGTAGAGTATACCTAGAATAGATCAATCTCAGGGTTCATGGGTTTCCTCCTATGCGGTTACTGATTTAACGTTGCGGTACAATTCAGGTTTCTCGATTACTTTAAACTTTATTGAGACAGATAATGGTAATACTTTTTATTGATTCTTTTGAACCAATATAAAGCTTAACACGTTATCTATTTACCTTGAAAGTACTGCCGTCATCGTTTTCAAGTTCCACTACTCCAGATGAGTAGACTTGACTAATTTTAAAAGGGCCTGACCACTTAGATTTCATCTTACCTGGGAACAATTTGAGTCTGCAATTGAACAAAAACACCATGTCACCTTTTTAGAAGTCTTGTTTCTCTATCCTCTAATTATGGTATTATATTATCTTTTCTTTATATAGATCTGCTCGTTCATATGCCCTGAGATGGAATTCATCCATCTCATTCAGTTGCCCCAGTCTTAGCTCTGCTGCCTCATTCCAATTCAAATTTAGTCTTTTGAGTGCCCATAAGGCTTTGTGCTCCAGCTCTATTGGTAGGTGGAAAGCTTTTCCATAGACCATCTAAAAAGGTGACATGCCAATGGGTGTCTTGAATGTAGTCTGATATGCCCACAGGGCATCATCGAGCTTTTAAGCCTAATCTTTTTAGCTAACGTTCACTATTTTGGCTAGGATAGCTTTAATCTCTCAATTTGACACCTCTACTTGCCCACTAGTTTGTGGGTGGGATGGAGTAGATACTCGGTTATGTTTTACCCTATATTTTGCTAAAGCTGCTTGAAATAGTTTGTTGTAAAAATAAGATCCTCCACCGCTTATAATAGTACGTGGTACTCTAAAGCGAGAGAAGATGTTTTTCTTGAGAAATGAAACAAATCTCTTCCCTTCATTATCAGACAATGCTATAGCTTTGAACCATTTTGAGACGTAGTCAATAACAACTAAAATATATTTCATCCCATTCGAGCTTACAAAAGGACCCATGAAATCAATGCCCCAGACATCAAACAATTCCACTTCAAGCATCTTAGTCAAGGGCATCTCATGTTTTTTGGAGATTGACCCCTGCCTCTGACATTGGTCACATTTCAGCACAAACTCGTGGGCATCCTTGAACAATGTTGGCCAGTAATAGCCACTCTGTAACACCTTCCTAGCCATTCAGTCTCCTGTATAGAGACCCCCAACTGGGGAAGTATGACATGTATCTAATATGCATAATACATCAACTTTCGGCACACATCTCCTTATAATATTGTCCGCACATCACCGAAAATGATACGGTTCATTCCTGAAGTAATGAGTCACATAATGCAAGAATTTCTTCCTTTAATGGAAAGAAAGGTTTTCTGGGATGACATCACTCACAATATAATTTGCATAATCCGCATACCAAGGCAATTTTCCACAACGGTAGCGAGGATCTCCTCATCAGGGAATGTATCATTTATCTCTATTTCATCACTAATTTCATGTTCACCTTCTATTCTAGACAAATGATCTACAACCTAGTTTTCACAACCTTTCCTATCTTTGACTTAAAGTCAAATTCTTGCAGCAGCAATACCTATCTAATCAGCCTTGGTTTTGCATCCTTCTTAGCCATCAAATACTTTAAGGCAGTATGGTCGGTGTGGACCACCACTTTGGTCCCAAGTAAATAAGCTCTGAACTTTTCAAAAGCATACATTATAGACAAAAGTTCTTGTTTAGTGACGGTGTAATTCTTTTGCACTCCATTCAGTGCTTTGCTGGCGTAATATATCAGATGAAACAGTTTGTCCCTCTTTTGTCCCAATACAGCTCTAAGGGCAATACCAGTGGCATCACACATAATCTCAAATGGTTTTGACTAGTCAGGTGCAACAACAATAGGGGCCTTAATCAACTTTTTTTTTACGGTATTCAAATGCCTTCAAGCACTCATCATCGAAGAAAAACTTCACTTCTTTCCTCAAAAGTTTGCAAAGTGGATTTGCAACCTTTGAGAAGTCTTTTTTAAATATCTGATGAAAGACAGCATGTCCAAGAAAACTACGTACTTCCTTCATTGAAATGGGAGGTGGTAGTTTCTCAATAACTTTCACTTTTTCTCAATCAACTTCTATCCCTTTTTTGGAAATTTTGTGGCCGAGAACGATGCCCTCCTTTACCATGAAATGACATTTTTCCTAGTTAAGCACCGAATTAAATTCAACACATCTCTGCAAGGCTAGATTCAGATTTTTCAAACACATCTCGAATGAATCATCCATCACAGAGAAATCATCCATGAATACGTCTATGGTGTCCTCCACCATGTCTGAAAAGATAGATATCATACACTATTGAAAAGTGGCAGGCACATTGCATAGCCCAAATGGCATTCTCTTAAATTCAAAGGTGCCATATGGGTATGTGAATGTTGTCTTCTCCTAATCTTCAGAAGCAATGTAGATTTGGTTGTATCTGAAATATATATCCAAGAAGTAATGCCACCCCCTTCCAGCCAATCGATCAAGCATTTGGTCCATAAAGGGCATCGGGAAGTGGTCTTTCAGAGTCTACGAATTCAGCTTACAGTAGTCCATGCAAACTCTCCACCTAGTTATAGGCCTGAGTGGAATCAACTCATTCCTTTTATTAGCAACCACTGTCATGCCCCCTTTTTTGGGCATGTATTGAACTGGGCTCACCTATTTGCTGTCAGAAATACGGTAAATCACTCCTGCATCCAACCACTTAATAATATCCTTCTTAACTAACTCTTGTATTAGTGGGTTAAGACGGCGCTGATGTTGTATGGTTGGAATACAATCTTTCTCAAGTTGAATTTTATGCATGCAGATGCCCGGGGGAATGCCAATAATAACTGTGATGATCTAGCCTATAGCTCTCTTGTTCCTCTAAAGTACTGAAATAAGTGTGTTTACCTATTTCTCATCCAAATCAGTTACAATAATAACAGGTAGCATGTTCCCATTGCCCAGAAACACATACCGTAAGTGTCCAGGCAGTTCTTTTAATTCCAACATCGGAGGCTCCTCAATAGATGGCTTGGATGGTGGTGTTGATCGATTAGCAAGGTCAAGGTCTAGATTTTTAGGAGCATAAGGATATGAACCCACTCCTGTCAAAGCACAAACGGTCTCTTCATACTCCCCGATGCCTTCACTATCATAATTCATTATAATTGTGGCTAAAGGTTCGATAACAAGTTGTTCAACTATGGACACTTCCTGTTCGTCCTCATAATACACATCAACTATTAAGAACACACTTATTTCTTCATGTTGCTTCATTGACTTACCCACATAAAACTGGACCACTTCATCATCCATCCTAAATAAGAGTTAATTCGCTCTCAAATCAATCAACACACTTTCGGTTGTGAGGAAAGGTCGACCCAAAATTATGGGCACCTCAAAGTCCACCTCGCAATCTAGAATGACAAAGTCTACAGGGAATATAAAGTTGGACACCTTCACCAACACATCATACAAAATGCCAATAGGTCACTTTACTGACCTATCCGCCATCATGAGTCGTACGTTGGTGGGTGTGGGATTTCCCAGACCTAACTTTCTATAAACAGTTAGTGGCATCAAATTAACGCTTTCTCTTAGATCACATAATGCCTTGGTGAATACCATAGTCCTAATTGTATAGGGAATAGTAAATACACCCGGGTCTGGCTTCTTCTGCACCAAGGTCCTTATAGAAATAATGCTACAATGGTGGATATTTTCCTCCAATTTATATCTCACAAATCTTTTCTTAGTCAGAAGGTCCTTCATGAATTTTGCGTATCCTAGGATTTGCTCAAGTGCCTCAACCAAAGGCACATTTATTGTCAATTGCTTGAGCATTGCCATAAATTTACTGTATTTTGCATCATCAGCCTTCTTCTTCAATCATTAAGGAAAGGGAGGTAGTGATCTTGGGATAGTTTTCAACACCACTTCCTCTTCCTTCTCTCTTTTCTTCTTTGAAGCATTAGCAGAACTATCCTGCTTCTCAGGCTTCACTAGATTTCTTTCTTTAGATTCATCAATAACTACCTCACTATCTACAAATTTTCCCATAGAAGGGCCAGGTAATATCTTACCACTCCTAGTGGTAATCACCATACATGAGCCATCATTCTGCAAATTCTAAACCATATCGGTTGGTAACATTCTGCTCTTTTGTCTAGTTAACTGTAGTGGAAAGTTGGTATCTGCTGCTCCAACTGTTTGATGACAGTAAAGTGTGAGTGCACTAATTGACTGATAGATGTCAGATCGGTCTTCATGGTGGTTACACTAAAGTTGGTGGCCTCAACTCCCTTCAACAATTTCTCCATCATGTCCTCCATGGACATCTTTATAGAGCTAGCTGCAGCAGCTTCCCAATTTCCAGGAGGAACATATAAGATGAGCTCCCTATATTTGTAACCAGGCTTGTCATAAACGTTCCAACCTTGATTCCCTTGTCTATTGCCTTGAAAACCCCCCTGATTATTAACATAATTGCCTCTTCAGGCTCTACATCCACTCGGTCTTAAGATGTTACAACTTTCAATTTCTCAATCTTCCCTGACAATAAGTACTTGGTGAGCAAGTCCATCTGAGTCTTTAGATAGGCTATGTCTTGATCTCTCTCCCCATCTCTCCTACATTATTCAGAAGACATACCAATAGAAATAGTGGGGCTTGCTACCACAGACTCCTTGGTATGCCAAGCCCGACTCTGTTTGGTCATCCTATTTAGCATATCTGAGGCATCTTGAAAAGAAAGATCAACAAACGAACCACCAATAGCATTATCTATAATCGGCTTTGTTACGGAGTTGAGATCCCTATATAAAGTCTCCATCAAGTGTAGGTCCGTCATATTATGGTTTTGACACTGTGTTAGATTCTTCTTGAATCTCTCCCAAGTCTCATGCAAAGCTTCAGTAGGAAGCTATCTAAAATTGCTGATTTCGTCCCTCAACTGTACCCTCTTGGAGGGTGGAAAAAACTATTCTAGGAATGCTTCTTTCAATTGTCTCCAGTGGGTGATGGAATCAGGCATAAGCTCATTCATCCATAATGTTTCCTCCCTAGACAGAGACAATAGGAACAACCTCAACCGGATAGTATTCTGGCCAACTCCTGGGTTATCAAAAGATTTGCAAATGGTGATAAAATTCACCAAATGCCGGTTTGGATCATACCCAGGAAGGCCACCAAACAACCCCTTCAGATTGAGGAGTTGGATCATAGTACTCGTAATGTTGAACTTGGCTCCAGGTGCCAACGGTGGAGGAATAAGTGCACCCGTTCCACCTACCCCGTCTATGCCATCATTATCATTATTCAGATTATACTGGACCAGCTGGTACTCTTTTCTTCTTTAGAATGGATAGTTCTGGTTAATATTATATGGCAATTATGCAGCTATCTGCTCTACACACCTTGGGTTACCAGGGTTCAATAACTCCTAGTCCCCTAAATCTTCATCCTTAGGGTTTGGATGTCGTTCATGTTACCCGATATTTTACACATTCACCTGAGCTCTAGATAAGGCTGCCAATCTGTGAGCCTCTTGCTGTTCTACCATTCTTCCTATTCGTAGAGATTTCAAATTTAATGGTAATAATGTTTCTCTGGAACTTTTGTTGCTTGGAATACACAATAAAATCTTGCAAATAAACCAAAACAACAAATAAACATAAATCTAGAAAACTTAACTAACAGTTAATTAGCGTATACAAACTTTAGCTTACAACTGTATTCCCCAGCAACGACGCCATTTTTGATAACACTCAAATAACACTCTAGAATGGGTGTAAGAGATCGTTGTCAATATAAAACCCAACAAGGTTGGGGTCGAATCCCACAGGGAATATGGTATGAACTTAAGTTGTTTGTGATTTAATCCACTGATAGTTTAATGTTTATTGAAATAGGGGGTTTAGGTTTAACAAGTTGTTGTTTGTCACTTTAACTTGTAAATAAAGAGTTTATGAAATAACCAGAATTATGTTCACTAGGGCTTTCGGTACATGACAGATGCTAAAAGTGATTCAAGATTCTCACGGTGGGTCGGATAACAACCTATCTCTATCGATGTTATGCTTAAATGTTTCTCGACCTACCTAAGCGTTTAATTTCCTAATCCTCTCGGACTTAGGGAATTTCTATTTACTGCTCAGATTTTACCTCAGGTTAACCAACCTTCTTGTATCGCTGATTATTAAACAAAGTATTTTCGTGTGACTATTGATAATTCACTTGATAAGTCTAACGGCATTCCTGGCCTATCACAAAATGTCATCGATTCTACCAGCTGGAACTCATTCCCTATTTAAGGCTGACGACAAACTTGATAACTTATCAGACCCTTGACGTCTTATCATAAAATGTCATCACAACTTCCACTTTTGGACAATTCTCTGTCTACTGATGACGAACAACTTCATAGCTTATCATAGGGATGACGACATATCACAAATGTCGTCAGCCACACTTGTCTTCAGATTTCTTTAAATTTTAACTTCTTTGCTTTATTTCATATTGGTTCTCTATCATATCAGCTTAAAATTCAAAATCAAACTTAGACTAATAAAAAATAACTAAAGGTTCTCAAGACCTTGCAATTATTTAGTGTTAAAAGCCTCAAATATATTAGCATATGCTCACACATCAATGAACGGGAACCTGAGAACATGACTGAGGCTGAAACATGACATATAAACTGAATTTTGTGAACCAAACTGAGCCCTAAAATACATGGCTAAAGATTGAGATCTTAACTTGAGGGCTAACTTATAAGTACCCTCTACTCTAACTGGATTCTTTATGCAAAGAGAAATTGAATTTAAGACATGAGAGCATTGAGGAATAATGGGGTATCTCCCTCTTGGGATACTATGTCCCTCTAAGAATTCTCACCTTACTGAGATACTGGGGTGATGCACAGGGAATCAATGGACTAATTCATGACTGAATAACTCATGATGAAAATCACAAGCTAAAATGAGGGCAAGAGATCTAACAATACACATCATGAGTATAAAGGGCCTATAACGTACCCGATTCTATGCTAGCGGAATTTCCTTGATCATAGTGAGTATGAAGAGCATAAAACCTATTCTGACGCTGACCACTAGTGGTACTGGAAGTGACGCCCTGCTAGCATAAATCTTTTCCCTTCTGAGCCCTTACTCTACATTCCCACAGCCTATTGCCTGGCTTACTATATCCATAACATACCTCGCTGCCTACTCTACACACAACTAGGTTATTCCTACCACACTCTTCACAAAGCAGATAGGTAAGACTCCTATTCTTACTACCCTGGGCCTCGGATCCTGGTGACCCATCACGACAGTCATTCCCGAACATGGGTACTGGTGCACTAGCTGAAGATGGATCTGGAACTAAAAGCTCATGACTATACTGAGAATGGCTACCACCCCTCGGACTTAGGCTGAGCAAAGCTGGAACTACCTGTTCGTGCCCTCTTATTCTGCTTTTTCTTTATCTTAATCTTTTGCTCTTTTATCTGCTGAGCATAGGTCAAAAGTCTAGCTAAAGTCATGTCACCTTTCAGTATGGCGGATCTACACTCATTAACCACGCTATCATTCACCCTTGACACAAACTTACTCATCTTGGCCTTACTGTCTACAACCACATGAGGGGCATATCTGGCTAATTGAGTAAACTTAAGAGAATACTCTTTCACTATCATATTACCCTGCTTGAGATTGATGAACTCTATAACCTTAGCTTCTCTAAGCTCTAGGGGAAAGAACCTCTCTAAGAATATAGTGATAAACTCATCCCATTCTATAGGCCCTGACTCATCTTCCCTTTCTAACTTTCACTGCTTAAAACAAGTATGAGCCATATCCTGCAACTGAGATGTAGCTAGCTCAGCACTCTCAATAGTCTATCACCTTATGAACCTGATCTAGGAATTTCTGAGGGTCCTCATCTAACTTAGACCCAATAAAGGATGAAAGGTTTATTCGAGTGAAGTCCCAAATCCTTGCTACAACTGAGTTGGCCACTGGGTTGGCTGGAATGACTGCTGGCTATTTATTTTGGGATGCGTCCAACTGAGCAAGAGTAGTGAATGTGGTCCTGAACTTTGCATGAAAAACATGATTGCCTAAAGGTTCTTTGGGCTGAGGGGATGACTGATTTTTGTTTCTTCTTTTAGGAGGCATGTTCTGTAGAAGAAAGGGAGAAACAGATTAGACTGAGAGTTTAACTTTGAGACTATGCTCACTGGAATGACATGAATACTGAAAGAAGGGACACTGTTCCTAAAACATCTTATAGCCACCTGCATATAAGTGTGGTGCACAACACACGTATGTACAAGACTCTACTAGATATGGCTTTTCAGACTTCCTAGGATGCTATTGAACCTTAGGCTCTGATACCAAGTTTGTAATGCCCTAAATCTGGTACCCAAAATGTTACACGGTGCTCATAACCCCAAAGGACCACAAGCTAACCCATGATTGATATCTATTCCTGTATACTGCATAAAATATTATATAATGCGAAAACATAAACTGAAAGGCCATAAGGTTCAATACTAGTACATAATTGAAAATATGATATATCATTTCCAAAATAACTGAAATAACTGTCTGGCATGATGTAGTCTGAAAGTCTCTAAACTGTCTGAAAAAGAAGTTGATGGGACATATCCCCAACTAACTCCAACTACTAAAATAAACTGAAAACTGAAATAGTAATATAATCATTATGTCCTCGAAGGATTAGGAATCACAGCTGACTCTGACTGCTGAACCTGGATGCTACTGATGCTATGGAGCTCATGCTTCTAAACCTATGGTACAAGACACCATAGCATAAATATGTCAGTACTTTGAATGTACTGGTATACAAATGAGGTAGGCTAAATGCAAATGGTTCATATGCATGAACAATACTAACTGACTGACTAACATGAATGTGAGAATATATGCATGACTAAGTAACTGTAACTGAGATCATAATAGGACTAAATACTAAGTTTTGACTACTGAATTTACTGATATTGATATCTGAGTCACTGATAAGTGAGAAAGACTGATACTATATTACTGAATACTGAGGGACTAATATTATATTACTGATACATGAATAACTGTATCTAACAGTTCTAATTATGAAGAACTGGCCTGGTTCACTGTATCTGACAGTCCTGAAGATGAATACTGAAAACATGAGTTCTAATAACTCACATAACTGATAACATGAGTGACTGTATCTGATAGTCCTAAATCTTATGGAACTAGCTGAGTTCTGTACTATATCTGAGTAACTAAATTTGAGATCAGTCCTATCTAGCGGGTGATATATAAATTTGATGATACTGATACTGACTGACCATAGTTGAGATCAACCCTGTCTAATAGGTGATCCCAGATTCTATTTATAATGATAAGGATTGATTGTATCTAACAGTCCTAAATCTATACTATTGAGCTAAATTGACTGTATCTGACAGTCCTGATTCTACAACTGAAACTGTGGGATGTATTCATTTAACCGACATACCCCATTCTATGCTAACTGGGGTCCAACCTGTAACCCCAGTTTGAAGGGTGTCAGTACCATGCCACTGGTAAAGACAACTACTGTGGAGTCAGTCCTAATTTAGCAGGTGACTCCTGGGATTAGTCCTATACATTTAAATATGCTAATAGGTGATCTCTCAGTATGTCAGTCCTATCTAACGGATGACATCTTGCACTTATGATAGATACATAGTTCTAGAACTTATGGATTGCTCTAGGGATCTTAGTCCTATCTAGAGGGTGAATCCCCATCCCTAGTCTCGCTCGGTGCTGAATCGTACTTCTATCTGAAAGACTCTGAACTGATTAACTAAGTTGAACTGATTAACTGAACTAAACCGATACTAGTGTTATTGTTTAGCAGAGCTAAACTAAATTTACTAAGTTTTGCTGACTGACGAAATGTACTGAGTTCTGAGGACTGACTGAAAGTACTGTAGTTACTGAGATTGACTGGGAATACTGCATTACTAAGATTACTGAGTACTGAGATCATTGAGATTAGTGAACTACTGAGATTACTAAGATATCTGGGTTTTTCTGAGTCACATGACTGACTGAGTTCTATGGATTATGGCTTGACTAAGAGTATCATGGAAACATGACATGGCTCTAGGCACACAACTAATATTTCGGATACAAGTACCCCCAGGACCCGATGGAAAGAAACTGACATAGCATGACTTACTTGAACACATGACTAACATTATAATCCATAATTCATATACTGAAGCACTTCATCAAACATATGATATGCATAAACTTGTACATAATTGGGGATTTCATGATATCATACTAGTTGGGCACTTTTCCTTCATATAGGCATTTAATCAAACACATGATAGGCATGGTACATATAAACATTATTATACAACAATTAAATACTATAATTCAACTCTAATTTCATCATCCTAGGGTTTAATCATAGGTTCACATGAATATAAATCTATACAAATCAATTCCACATAACATTGATCACCCAACATGAATTTGAATTCAATTGATCATTCTCAACATAAACAAAACAAACCCAACATGAAATTCATAGAGAAATTCATAAACTTGAACTTAGAAAAGAGATTCTTGGGATTTATGGACGAAAGAATTCCATGAATGAACACTATGCATACCTCAAAAGCTTGAATCTTGATGGAGGTCAACTTTTCTTGAAAGTTCTTGAATGGTGACGCTTTGATTCTTGAGTTTTCTTGGAGAAGGGTTTGAATCTTGTTCTTGGGTTTTAATCTTGAAAAAAAACCCTAATTTTGATGTTATGGATGAATCCCCAATTCTCAAAAAACCATCAGAATCTAGTGAGGCTTCATTAGCCTCACCACTCAACACCTTATCCCTAATCAACCTCAACCTAACATCATCAAACTGATGAGCTCAAATATGCTCTATCAAATAAGACCTAGCCTCTACAAGTACTAAAACATACCCAGGTGTCAAATATCAAGCCTAACCATTGGTTAGTTAATGACTGACCTCCAAGGCCAAAGGCCTCTCCTGGGTCAATAGATGTGCCAAGTTACCCATACTAGTCAACTTTTATCTCAAGGCATATGCAACCACATTAGCCTTGCCTGGATGATAGAGCATAATCAAGTCATAATCCTTAAGCAACTCAAGCCAGCGATAGTGCTCCATTTTTAGATCCCACTGGGTAAAGAAGTACTAAAGGCTATGATGATCTGAGAAAATCTCAAAATGGACTCCATACAAATAGTGCCACCACAACTTCAAAGCAAAAACTACGCACAACTCCAAATCATAGGTAGGGTAATTTTTCTCATGGGACTTCAACTGAGGAGAAACATAAGTAATCATCTTACCTTCCTGCATCAACACAATACCTAACCCAATACCTGAAGTATCATAAAAAATGGTAAAACCTACGCCCTACATACACAAGGTCAAGATAATAGCTGAAGTCAACAAATTCTTGAGCTTTTGGAAACTGGCCTCATAAGTATTAGACCACTAAAATAAAATCTTCTTCTGAGTCAACTTGGTTAATAAAGTTGCAACAGATGAAAAACCCTTAACAAAACACCAATAATAACCTGCCAAGCAAATAAAACTCTGAATTCGAGTGGGCGAAGTAGGTTTAGCCCAATCACAAATTGCTAGAATCTTAACTGGATCACCCATAATACCCTACTTAGACACCATATGACTCATTAATGATACAGACTCCAACCAAAACTCACTTAGAAAACTTGACATTCAACTTTTATTTCTCAATATCTGAAGCATAATACATAAATGCTCATCGTGCTCAGCATTTCTCTTGGAATAAACCAAGACATTATCCATAAATATAATAACAAATGAGTCAAAATATAGTCAAAATACCTAGATCATCAACTCCATGAATGTGACTGAGGCATTGGTCAACCGAAAGGACATGACCAAGAACTCATAATGACTATATCAAGTTTGAAAATATGTTTTTCAAATATCTGAATCTCTAATACTCAACTGGGGATACTCAAATCTCAAATCAATCTTTGATAACACTACGACATCCTAAGCTAAGCAAAAAAATCATCAATAAGAGGAAGAGGATACTTATTCTTAACCATCATCTTATTCAATTTTTAATAATTGATACACATCTATATAAACCCATCCTTCTTCATCACAAATAAGAAAGGCGCACCCCAAGGTGATAGATTAGGTCAAATAAATCCCTTATCCAAAAATTCCTGCAACCGATCCTTAAATTCCATCAACTTAGTTAGGGATATCCTGTAAGGGGGAATAGAAATAGTCTTGGTTCCTGACTCAACATAAATGGAGAAATCAATATCACGATCTAAAGACATACTAGAAAAATTCTTAGGGAACACATCCATGAACTCACAGACAACATAAATAGAATCCAAAGAAGAAGGTAAAATGACACTAGCATCATGAATATAAACCAAATAATACAAACATCCCTTTTCAATCAATCGACGATCCCGAACATAAGATAATTGTAAGACCCTAAACTTTCTTAGCTTAAATTTGTTCCTAGAATGTTAAGAGATAGCTTAAAAATGAATAATATTTATCATATGAGGAATTTTCCATATTTAGACTTCCCATTGTATGGAAAATTAAATAAGCTTTCCATCGATATAAGATTCTCCCAAATCTGACACTTGGTGAAGGAGTTATGGCATTTTAAAGTTGACAGTGTGCTACCTGAGCACTTAGCTCATCGTGGGAAAGGCAAAATTTGAAATTTTCAAATTTTAGTGGACCTCCACAATATTGTCATGTCACAGAGAGGGCTAATTTCCCATTTGTCAATTTCCAGTGAGCCTTTAAAATACTGGCATGTTGCGTGCGTTGCGCCAGTGGTCAAAATAACAAACTAAAGGGCATTGCAATTGTGGCGCATCGGGGTGAAAGACCAGTTCCCATTCGTCAACTTTCCAGTGAGCCACCATGATAGTGGCGCATCAAGGTGGCCACCCAGTTCAAAAATTATTGTTTTTTTCAATTTTGTTTAAAATCTTAAATGTAATACCCCATACTTCTATCTAGCTTGAAATCGTCTCAAGAATGTTTAAAACTTACTTTGAAAGATGGATCCACTTTAATATACATGGAATTTTTAAGATTTTCACCTTTTTTTATATGACAAATAGAATTAGCTTTCTAACGATACCAATTTTATCCAAATTATATATCGGGGTAGAAGGTTATGACCATTTTACAAAAAGCAGTCAAAACTGCACAGGTGCAACGATGAAGGCCAACAGACCGTCGAGCTAGCGATGGACCATCGCCTAAACCATCGCAGTAGAGGCAGTGAGACCACATTCTACCTAAGGGAGACCGTTTAGGCTGACAGACCATCGAGCTAGCGACGGACCGTCGCCCAAGCTGTCGCAGCAGAGACAGTGAACCCCTATTCTACCCAGGCACGATGTTCAAGATCGACGGACTATCGACCCAGCGATGAACCGTTGCATAGTTCGTTTAGTTATTTTAAAGTCATTTTTAAAAGGGTAATAGGGTCTTTTATACCTGTCTTAACTCCTAATTATATCATACCAAGGCTCATAAGTTCATTATCTATCTACAATATCCAATTAGGGTTTTCTCTCAAAGATAATCCCCAAGAAACAAGATCCAAATCTTCTTCAAGAAACTAAGAGATTCAAGTTCTTCAAGTCCGAGAACTTCAAGAAACTCACAAACCAGGTATGTCATATGTTGATTCAGGGTCCCTTTCACCCATGAAGCTCAAGAATCTCTTTTCAAAATCCAAGATTTGTGTATTTATGAATTTTCAAGATTTATATTGATTTGAAATTCATGTTCATGATATTGTGGGGTTTTGATTTATGTTTGAAATTACATATTCCAATGATTGACCCTAGGATGTGATGATTTGCATAATAATCATAATACCCTTAAATTTACACATTGATGGATGTATCCATGATTATTAGATGTGTTGATGACTGTATAACTAAAGCATGCTTCCCATGTGTTTGATTAAATGCCTATGTGAAGGAAAAGTTCCATTCTAGTATAATAATATGAAATCCCCATTCATGTACATGTTCATGCATATTAAATGTTTGATGAAATATCTTAGTCAATGAATTATGCATATATGTGTAGCCATTGTGGTGCTTTAGAACTTGTACTTCATGAAATTCCCATCTTATCATATTATGAATTGTCGATATTGGTTATGTATTCAAGAAAGTCATGCTTTGTCAGTTTTATGCTATTGAGTCCTAGGGGTACTTGTACCCGACAATTAGCTATGTGCCTAGAGCCAGTGTCATATTTTCAATATACTCTCACTCGAGCCATATTCATAAAAATTCAGTCAGTCATGTGACTTAGGAAAACTCAATAAACTCAGTAGTCTCAGAAACCTCAGAAATTCAGTAATCGCAGTAGTATTCCGCCAGTCAACAGAACTCAGTTAACTCAGTCCAGTCATTTCAATTAATCATGTTCTATGTCTATCTAGATGAAAGTAAAAATTAGCACCGAGCAAACCCAAGGATGGGAAACCACTGTTATATGAGGGTGTCATTCTTAGGAGCAATCCTTCCATTCTAGAACTATGTAGCCAGTGTAGGTTAAGATATCATAGCCTGTTATATAAGGGCAGATGAGATGGCTTAATCTGTTATATGAGGGTTCTCACCATTCTCATTAGAGTTACCTATTATATGAGGGTTACTTACAAATTGTCCTTACCAGTGGCGCGGTATTGACAGCCTTCTAATTGGGGTTACAGATTGGACCCCAACTCAGCCATAATGGCATATTAGGGGTATGTCGGTTTGATGACTACTTTCAATAGTTTCAGTACAGAATTAGGACTGTCAGATACAGTCATTCAGTCTCAGTAATAGAACACAAATAGTTCTACAGTATTTAGGACTGTCAGATATAGTCAACTCAGAATAGTATAGAACTCAGATAGTGCCATCAAAAACTATACTGTCAGCTACAGTCGCTCAGTATTAGTTATTTCAATTACACAGGTATTAGTATCTCATGTTATCAGTACCCAGACTCAGTAATCATGTTATCACAAACTCATTTATAGTTATTATGTATTCATATATGTATTCTCACGCTCATGTTATTTAGTCAGTTAGTATAGTTCATGTATGTGAACCCTTTGCATTCAGCCTACCTCACATGCATACCAGTATATTCAAACGTACTGACATAATTGCGCTATGGTATTTTATACCATAGGTTCAGAAGTATGAGCTCCAGAGCATCAGTAGCATTCCAGTCTCAGCAGTCAGAGTTAGTAGTGAGTCCTCATCCTTCGAGGATATGACCATTACTTTATTATCTTATTAATTAATTTATTAGTTGGAGTTAGTTGGGAACATGCCCCATTAGCTCCTCATTCAGACAGTTCAGTCAGTTAGAGGTTTTTTAGACTATCATGTTCAGACAGTTTATTTTAGTTATTTTCAATATTTCATACCCCATCCATATGTTATATTTTATCAGTTATCTTATCAGTTTTGAACCTTATGGTCTTACGACCTTATTTCGATATTTATACAGTATATTATGCAGTGTTTAGGTACATATATCAGTCATGGGTTAGCTTGTGGTCCTTCAGGGTCATGAGCACCATGTAGCATTCTAAGTACTAGATTCAGGGCATTACAAACTTAGTATTAGAGATAGGTTCAATAGCATCCTAGGAAGTCTAAAAGCCGAATCTAGTAGAGTCTTGTGCATGGGTGTGTTGCACGTCATATTTATGTGGAGGAGGCTATAAGATATTTTAGGAACAATTTCCCTTCTTTCAGTATTCATGTCTACTAGTGAGCATAATCTCAAGTTAATCACTCAGTCTGTTCTAAGTCATTTCTCCTTTTTTTCTACAGAACATGCCTCCTAAATGTAGAAATGGGAATCAGCTAGCCCCTCAGCCCGAAAAACCTTTGGGTAAACATGTCTCTCATACAGATTTTAGAGCTGTATTCACTACTCTTGCTCAGTTATTTGCTGCTTAGAATAAATGACCATCTATCGTTCCAGCCAACCCAGTGACCAATTCTGCTGCAGCTAAAATTTGGGAATTCACCCAAATGAATCCTCCATCCTTTCTTGGGTCTAAGTCAGATGAGAATCCTCAGGAATTTCTTGATCAAGTTCAGAAGGTTACAGACATCATGGGGGTTACTTATAGTGAGAGCACGGAGCTGACTGCATATCAATTGTAGGATATTGCTCATACTTGGTACAAACAGTGGAAGTCAGAGAGGGCTATAGATACAGGGCCTATTGAGTAGGAGGAGTTTGCTACTATATTCTTAGACAGATTCTTTCCTCTAGATTTGAGGGATGCTAAAGTTTTAGAATTTTATCAACCTCAAGCAGGGCAACATGACAGTGAAAGAGTATTCTCTTAAGTTTACTCAATTAGCCAGATATGCTCCTTATGTGGTTGTAGATAACAGAGCTAAGATGAGTAAGTTTGCTTCTAGGGTGAATGATACTATAGTTAATGAGTGCAAGTTCGTGATGTTGAATAGTGAAATAAACATAGCCAGGCTTATGACCCATGCTCAGCAGATAGAAGAGCAAAATATTAAGATGAGGGAGAAGTAGAATAAGAGAGCAAGGACGGCTAGTTTCAACTTTGCTCAGCCTAAATCAGAAAGAGAAAACCGTTCTCAGTTTCATCCTAAGTCATCAGTTCTATCTCTTTCTTTAGCTAGTGCTCCAGCTCCTAGATTCAGAGACGGTAACATAGATAGAGTGCCATGCTCTAAGTCTCAGGGCAGCGTTAATAGTGCCCACACCTATCCTCTTTGCTAGACTTGTGGAAAGCACCATCTGGGTATTTATAGAGCTGGCAATGGTATTTGTTTTGGATATAGCAAGCCAGGCGACAGAGACAGAGACTGTCCTTAGCTAGGTCCTCAGAGTCAGCAGAACCGTTTCTTAGCTCAGTTTGGTCACCCAAACCAGTAGGGTGCCACCTCCAGCGCTACTAGTGGGCAACGCCCAAATCGACTTTATGCTCTCTAGTCCTGGCAATATCAGGAAAATTCTCCTGATGTAGTTAGTGGTACGTTATAGATTTTTATGTGCATATTTATGCCTTGCTAGATCTAGGAGCTTTTTTGTCTTTTGTTACTCCCTATATAGCAGTTGATTTTGGAGTTAGTCCCAAAATTCTAGTAGAGCCCTTTTCAATATCTACCAAGTGGGTAAAACTATCATAGACCAACGAGTATACAGGAACTGTCTGGCTATGGTATCTCAGAAAGTTACTTCAGCAGACTTAGTCGAATTAGAGATGACTGATTTTGATGTCATTCTCAGCATGAATTGGCTTCATTCCTACTATTCCACAGTCGACTACAAAAATAGAATTGTCCAATTCCAATTTCCAAATAAACCTATCCTAGAGTGGAGGGGTAGTACTTCAACGTTCAGAGGTCAGCTTATTTCCTACCTTCGGGCATGAAAAATGAAATCTAAAGGATGTGTCGATCATCTTGTTTAAGTTAAGGACTCTATCTCCGAAACTCTTAGTCTTGAATTAGTCCCAGTAGCAAATGAATATTTAGAGTTCTTTCCTGAAGATCTTCCAGGAATTTTCCCCGAAAGGGAAATAAACTTTGGCATTGATCTTCTTCCAGATACTCAGACCATATCTATTCTACCATACATAATGGCACCAATAGAACTCAAAGAACTGAAAGAGCAGTTGAAGGATCTCATAGATAAGGGGTTCATCAGGCCTAGTGTGTCCCTGTGGGGTGCACCAGTTTTATTCGTGCACAAGAAAGATGGTTCTCTCAGGATGTGTAATGATTACCGTTAACTCAATAAAGTCATGGTCAAGAACAAGTATCCTCTTCCCAGAATCGATGAATTGTTCGACCAACTTTAGGGTGCCTCCTATTTCTCTAAGATAGACCTAAGATCAGGCTATCATCAGCTCAGAGTACGAGAATAAGAAATTTTAAAAATATCCTTTCGTACTCGGTATGGTCTCTTTAAATTCCTAGTCATGTCCTTTGGTCTTACCAATGCCCCAATAGCTTTCATGGACTTGATAAATTAGGTGTTCAAGCAGTACTTGGACATGTTCATTATAGTCTTCATAGATGATATTCTGGTCCATTCTTGCAATGAGCGTGATTATGCAGACCATCTTAGAATTGTACTTCAGACTCTCAGAGATCATGAGTTCTTTACCAAATTTAGTAAGTGAGATTCTTGGCTAAGGTCAGTAGCATTCCTTGTTCATATCATTTTCGGTGATGGCATTAGCATTGATTCTTAAAAGACCGAAGCAGTAAGAAACTAGCCCAGACCTGTCTCTCCATCAGATATCAGGAGTTTCTTGGGTTTGGCTGGCTATTACAAATCGTTTCTTGAGGGATTTTCATCTATTTCATCCCCTATGTCCAGATTGACTCAAAATAAAGTCAAGTTTCAGTGGTTAGATCCTTACGAGAAGAGTTTTAAGGAGTTAAAGACTCAACTCACCTCAACTCTAGTCTTAGCTCTTCCAGATGGTCCAGATGGGTTTATAGTGTATTGTGATGCATCTAGAGTAGGTTTGGGTTATGTCCTCATACAGTATAGTAAGGTCATAGCCTACGCCTCTAGACAGCTTAAACCCCTTGAGAAGAATTATCCTACTCATGATCTTGAGTTAGCAGCCGTATTATTTGCCTTGAATATTTGGAGGCATTATCTATACGAAGTTCATGTGGATGTGTTCACAGATCTTAAGAACCTTCAGTACGTCTTTTCTCAGAAAGATCTCAATTTGTGCCAAAAAAGGTGGTTAGATTTCTTGAAAAATTATGACATGAGTGTCCTTTATCATTCGAGAAAGGCCAATATAGTGGCCGATACTCTCAGTAGACTGTCTATGAGTAGTGTTGCTCATGTTGAGGACCGTAAGAAGAAGTTAGCTCAGGAAATCCATCAGCTTGCCAGACTAGGTGTTCACTTAGTCGATTCAGAGGAGGGTGACATATGGGTTCAGAGTACTTCAGAATCATCTCTAGTTTTCGAGGTAAAAGAAAAGCAAAATAGAGATCCCAGCCTTTTCAAGTTAAAAGAGTTAGTCAAGGATCAGAAGGTAGAGGTTTTCTCCTAAAAGGGAGATGGTGTTCTACGTTGTCAGGGTTGGCTGTGTGTTCCAGGTGTAGATGATTTAAAGAAGAAAATTCTTGCATAAGTGCATGGTGCGTGCTACTCTATTCATCCAGGGGCCACAAAAATGTACCACGACTTACGAGAAATCTATTAATGGAGTGGGATGAAGAGATATATTGTAGAGTTTGCCACTAAGTGCTCTATATATCAATAGGTTATGATGGAGTATCAGAAACCTATAGGGTCCAAGCAGGAGTTCAGTTGCCTCATACTCATTTCTAGTATGATTCAGTTTGGGTCATTGTAGATAGAATGACCAAATCAACTCATTTCCTTCTAGTCCATACCTCTTATTTAGCCAAGGATTACGTCAAACTCTACATCAGAGAGTTGGTCAGATTTCATGGTGTTCAGTTATTTATTACTTAGATTGAGGTACCCAGTTCACCTCTTATTTATGGAAAGCATTCCAAAAGGGTCTTGGTACCCAAGTTCATCTAAGTTCAGCCTTTCATCCTCAGACAGATGGTCAAGCAGAAAGGACCATTCAGACTTTATAAGATATGCTAAGGGCGTGTGCAATGGATTTCAAAGGTAGTTGGGCTGACCACTTTTCTTTAATTGAGTTTGCATACAACAATATCTATCATTCCAGTATTCGGATGGCTCCATTAAAAGCTCTCTATGGTAGGAGATGCAGATCTCTAATCAGTTGGTTTGAAGTTAGTGAGGCCTCAGTCATAGCGCCTGACTTAGTATTTGATGCCTTAGAGAAAGTCCAGTTGATCAGAGAAAGACTCCGGGCTGCTCAAAGCTGACAGAAGTTTTTTCTAGATGTATGCAAAAAGTATCTTGAGTTTGAGATTGGTGATTATGTCTATCTAAAGATCTCTCCCTTAAAGGGAGTGAAGAGATTCGGCAAGAAGGGAAAGTTCAGTCCCCAATATGTCGGTCCCTTCAGATTCTAAGTCAATTTGGCAAGGTAGCTTATGAGCTCTAATTACCTTCAGATCTTGCCTCAGTTCATCCAGTCTTCTATGTCTCTTTTCTCAAGAAGTGCATAGGTGACCCAACAGTTGTAGTCACTATTCTGAGCATAGATGTTCAGAATAGCCTCTCTTATGAAGAGATTCCAGTCAAAATTCTTGACTACTAGACTCATAGACAGAGGAACAAAGAAGTCCCTCTAGTCGAAGTTCTTTGGTGAAATCAGTGTGTTGAGGAAGCTACTTGGGAAGCAGAAGCAGATATGCAAACCAAGTATCCTCACCCCTTCTCCGCCAACTCAGATCAAGCTCAAGGTAATATTTTTCCTTAAGCTTACTCAGTTGTTCATGTTAAGAATTCCATTATAATCTTGGTATTAAGTACCATTGCATAGTCAGTCATGCATTCATATATTAGTTTAGTTATATAAGTATGCATCAGACATGCATTCTAAGTGTGAGAACCTTGGTTCATCAGAACACTCAGTCATGCATTCATAAATCAGTTACACATGCATCAGATTTGCATGTTCGGTATGATATATTCAGTTATCAGTCATGTCAGTCATGAGATCATGTTCCAGTTATTCATGTTTAGTATGTACGTCAATTTATCTTCTCTCCTGTCACTCAGTCTCATTAGAGGATGAATGTTCTCAAGGGGGAGATATTGTAATACCCCGTACTTCTACCTAGCTTGAAATTGTCTCAAAAGTGTTAGAAACTTACTTTAAAAGATGAATCCACTTTTATATACGTGGAATTTTTAAGATTTTTAATTTTTATTATGTGGAAAATTGAATTAGTTTTCCAAAGATACCAATTTCATCCAAATCTGGTATCGGTGTAGAAAATTATGGTCATTTTATAGAAAGCACTCAAAACTGCCCAGGTGCAACAATGAGGGCCGACGGACCATCGAGCTAGTGATGGACCATCTCCCAAACCATCACAGCGCAGGAAGTGAGATCACATTCTGCCTAAGGGCGATGGGTCAGGCTGGCAGACCGTCGAGCTAGTGATGGACCATCGCAATAGAGATAGTGACCGTCTATTCTGCCCAGGTGCGATGGTCAGGACCGAAGGACCGTCGACCCAATGATGGACCGTCGCACCCACCATCGCATAGTTTATTTAGTTATTTTAAAGTCATTTTTAAAAGGGTAATTGGGTCTTTTTCACCCGTTTTAACCCCTAATTATATCAGACCAAGGCTCATAAGTTCATTATCCATTTACAAAATCAAATTAGGGTTTTCTCTCAAAGATAATCCCCAAGAAACAAGATCCAAATCTTCTTTAAGAAACTAAGAGATTCAAGTTCTTTAAGTCCAAGAACATCAAGAAACTCATAACCCAGGTATGTCATGTGTTGATTCATGGGTTCCCTTCACCCATGAAGCTCAAGAATCTCTTTTGAAAATCCAATATTTGTGTATTTATGATTGTTCATTCTTTATATTGAATTGAAATTCACGTTCATGATGTTGTGGGGTTTCGATTCATGTTTGAAATTACATATTTTAGTAATTGACCCTAGGATGTGATGATTTACATAATAACCATGATAAACCCTTAAATTTACACGTTGATGGATGTATCCATGATTATTAGATGTGTTGATGATTGTATAACCAAAGCATGCTTCCCATGTGTTTGATTAAATGACTATTTGAAGGAAAAGTACCATTCTAGTACGATAATATGAAATCCCCATTCATGTACAAGTTCATGCTTGTTAAGTGTTTGATGATGTGTCTTAGTCAATGAATTATGCATATATGTGTGGCTATTGTGGTGCTTTAGCACTTGTACTTCATGAAATTCCTATCTTATCATATTATGGATTGTCGATGTTGGTCATGTATTTAAGAAAACAATGCTTTGTCAATTTCATGTTATCGAGTCTTGGGGGTACTTTTACCCGACAATTAGCTGTGTGCCTAGAGCCAGTATCATGTTTTCAAGATACTCTCAGTCGAGCCATGTTCATAGAAATTTAGTCAATCATGTGACTTAGGAAAACTCCATAAACTCAGTAATCTTAGTAGTATTCCGTCAGACAACGGAACTCAGTTAACTCATTCCAGTCATTTTAGTTAATCATGTTCTGTGTCTATCCAGATGGAAGTATAAATTAGCACCGAACGAACCTAAGGATGGGAACCCATCTGTTATATGAGGGTGTGATTCTTAGGAGCAATCCTTTCGTTCTAGAATTATGTAGCCAGTATAGGTTAAGACATCATAGCCTGTTATATAAGGGCAGATGAGATGGCTTAATCTATTATATGAGGGTTCCCACTATTCTCATTAGAGTTACCTGTTATATGAGGGTTACTCACAGATTGTCCTTAATAGTGGCATGGTATTGACACCCTTCCAATTGGGGTTACAAATTGGACCCAAACTCAGCCATAATGGTGTATTAGGGGCATATCGGTTAGATACTACTTCCCACAGTTTCAGTACAGAATCAGGACTATCAGATACTGTCATTTAGTCTCAGTAGTAGAACTCAGATAGTTCTATAGTATCCACGACTGTCAGATTTAGTCAACTCACAATAATACAGAACTCAGCTAGTTCTATCAGAAACTGGACTGTCAGATACAATCACTCAATATTACTTATTTCAGTCACACAGTTATCAGTATCTCATGTTATCAATACTTAAACTTAGTAATCATGTTATCACGAACTTAGTTACGGTTATTATGTATTCATGCATGTATTCTCATTCTCATGTTAATCAATCAGTTAGTATAGTTCCTCCATGTGAACCCTTTGCATTTCACCTAACTCATATGCATACCAGTACTTTCAAATGTACTGATGCAATTGAGCTATGGTTTTTTATACCATAGGTTAGAAGCATGAGCTCTAAAGCATTAGTAGCATTCCAGACTCAGCAGTCACAATTAGCAGTGAGTCCTCATCCTTCGAGGACATGCCCATTACTTTATTATCTCATTAATTAATTTATTAGTTGGAGTTATTTGGGATTATGTCCCATCAACTCCTTATTAATACAGTTCAATCAGTTAGAGGTTTTTCAGACTATCATGTTCAGATAGTGTATTTCAGTTATTTTGGGTATTTCATACCCCATCCATATTTTTGTTTTATCAATTATCTTATCAGTTTTGAACCTTATGGCCTTACAACCTTATTTCCACATTGATACAATATATTATGCAGTGTTTTGGTACAGATATCAGTCATGAGTTAGCTTGTGGTCCTTTGGGGTCATGAGCATCGTGTTGCATTTCGGGTACTAGATTCGGGGCGTTACATTAAAAGGGGAATTTTGATCAATTCTAGAGTCCCCAATCCATCCAAAACACAGGATTTAACACATTCCAAAATACTTTATGCTTATTTCATCCACTTTACTCAAACGAAAACCCTAGATTATCGAAGCTCCTTCTCCAAGAAACATAATTTCTCCATTAATTCTCCAAGGTAATTCAAGATTTAGAATCCCCAACTCAAGAACTCTAAGAATTCATCTCCAAAGCATCAATAGAGATCCAAGATTCAAGTTTTAGTATCTAAGATTATCAATTGAGGTATGTGAGTTTTTAAATAAGGACAACGCTTTTGTCCTAGTGCCCAAAACTTATTTTAATTCCAATTTGACTGAATTTATATATGATTTCCAATGAAATTCAAGTTAGGGTTTATAACCATTATTGTTATACACAAGCTTATGAGATTCCAGTGATTTAGAAGTTTAATAACATCATTATGTTCATATTTTCATGCATATTTCAATAATTTTTAGATTTTGAATTAATTTATCCATGTTTACATTATCAAGCATGAACATTATGATATTTTAATGTGAGTTTGATGCATGGGTCACTAAGCCCTAATTAAAGATTGCTATTTCAAGGTTGTTTGTGCTACGCATACCCTATGATAAGATTATTCACAGATTTTTGATAAAGATTTGACCTTTTGGTCTTAAGCTAAGATAAAGAATCCACACTGTTCATATGACTTGAGATTTAAAGAAAAGAAAGGGCATAATTGATTTTCTTATAAATCCTTGTGCTATTTTGAAGTGGATTTCTTAAGATTCTGAGCATAAGAATGGGAGTATTATTTAGCACCAAGTTGAGTATTTTACCAAGATTTCATGCCCTAGAACTACGTGCCCCCATAGGATTAAGATTATTCCCACTTCTACGTGGATGACTAAGATTGTGATCACTTACGATAAGAGTTTCTATTCCGATGGCAAAGGTAGAATAGCTCAACCCATCATGGGCAAGACGTGGGACTCCATGAATGCTCACATGGTTTATGTCGGTTAGAAGAACCTCCCAAAAGAAGTCCCCTAGTCTTAAAAGAATCTATTGGTTGAAAGCCTGAAGATGAAAGTATATGTTTTGAAAGCTATGGATTTTAAGATTCCTTAAAGTCTTGAGATGAAGTATTTCCCCTACAGTTGACAAGATAATGTGGTAGTTTTCAGAAAAGAATAGATTTTAGAATTGAATGTAATGGCTCACAAGATTTATATTATAAGCTTTATTATTTATGCTTTATGATCTTCAGATTTTAGATTACTCAAGCCTATGTGAGTCATTTATATTTAGTATGCATGATTTTATAAATATGATGATATTGTTTACTTATTGCATTCATCCCCATATACTACTGATCCACATATATGTCTATGTGCTACATTGTCTCATAATGTAGGTTCAGGTGCTCAGTCTCAGCAGCGTGAGTGGTTTTCGAGCATCTCATATATATCTCTGTAGTTGGTGAGCCCTCATAGTTCGAGGACTTAGCTATTTATATTTCCTTTTTATCTAGTAGATGATTTAGTATTTATTTTAGACAGTTTGAGTCAGCTGGGGCCTGTCCCAGTGACTCTCTAGATCCAGTCAGTAGAGGTTTGTCGGACTACTAGATTCAGTTTAGACTTTTTATTTGTATCTAAATTTTTCAATATTGTTTTATCAAGACTTGTGAGATTACTATGGTTCAGATAAGATTTCCATATTTATTATGTTTTCATGTTTATTTTCCCCTATTCTAAGAGTCGGATTTAGTAGAAAGCAGCTAGGGTTTGCTCAGGACTACTTGTAGTTTAGAGAATCGTGTGGCATCCTGGGAATTAGATTTTTGGGCGTTACAAACTTGGTATCAGACCCTATGGTTTAGAAAGTCCTAGGGAGTTAGACAAGCCGCGTTATGTAGAGTCTTGATCATCAGTGTGAAGTGCACCACATCTATGAGAAAAAAGCTATAGAGTGTTTTAGGAAATCATCTCTTCTTTCATGATCTATCGTGTATTCTGTGTCTGTATTTGCTTCTAACTCATGCTTTCACAAGATATAAAATACCTCTTCATTGATCTAACAAACACAAAAATGATAACCAGCCACCTCAGCCTACAGATCCTTTGAATGAGAATGTGTCACATACAGATTTTTGGGCTGCCTTCCAGGCGCTAGCCTAAGCTATAATGGATAATGTTCAGGGAAACCATCAGGCTTCAGTCCCAACCAAGAAGATGGGGACATAGCTGCATCCAGAATTCAAGATTTTATGAGAATGAATCCGCCAGAGTTCATTGGGTCAAAGGCAGGTAAAGACATGTAGTTTTATCTAGATGTGGTAAAGAAGATCACCTAAATTATGCATGTTTCTAAAGAGGAGAGTGTAGAATTGGCATCCTATAGGCTGAAGGATGTTGCTTATGATTGGGTAGTAATGTGGAAGAAAAATAGAGGGGAGAATGAAGCTCCCATGACTTAGCAAATATTTCAGGATGTATTCTTAGACAAGTTCTTACCATGTGAGATGAGGAAAGCTAAGATAGAAGAGTTTATGAACCTGACACAGGGCTCTATGATATTGTAGGAGTATTGCCTTAAGTTCAACCAGTTGTCTAAGTATGCCCCTGATCAGATGGCTAACCCTAGGTCAAGCATGAGTAAGTTTGTAACCGGTGTGTCTGGGTTGGTAGTTAAGAAGTGTAGGACTGCTATGCTCATTGGACATATGGATCTTGCTAGATTGATGATGCATGCATAGTATATTAAGACAAAAAAGTTAAAAGAAAGAGAGAGTAAATAAGAAAGCTAGAATAGGGCAGTTTGATTATGGTCAGAATAGGTCTGGAGAAAGAAATTGTTCACAATTTCAGAATTGTTCATCTATGCCTACACCTTCTTCAGCCAGTATTCCTGCACCCAAAAATAGGCAGGAACAATGGGGTAAGTCTTATATGTCCAGATCTCAGAATAGCATGAGTGGTAGGCCAAGTTATCCTCGTTGTGCTAACTATGGTAAGACCTATTCAGGCGAGTGTTTATGGGGTCAAAAAGGTTGTTATGGATGTGTCCAGTCGGGTCACGGAATCAAAGAGTGCCCATATACTAGACAGAGAAATTGGGTTGTTCGACCCTAGACTCAAGCTAATAGTATACCAGCTCCTCCAGGTCGCCCAGCTCCTTCTCAGAGTGCATCATCTAGTACTGGTGGCAATTAGTGTCAGAATTGTTTTGATGCTTTACCATCCTATCAGGAGCAGGAGGATTCACTAGATGTCATTACTAATATACTTAGTGTCTTTTATTTTGATGTTTATGTGTTGTTAGACCCTGGGCCGAGTTTTTGCTATGTGACTTGCAGTAAATTTTGAGATAAATTCTGAAAAGATCCCTGAGCCCTTCTTGGTTTCTACTCCAGTAAGTGAGTCAGTTGTTGCTAAATAAATCTATAAAAAGTGTCCTATCACTGCCCTTTATAAAGTAATGTTAGTAGACTTTATAGAGTTAGACATTGTTGATTTTGATCTTATCCTTGGTATGGATTGGCTCCATTCCTGTATACTTTTATAGATTATTGCACCCGAGTGGTGAAGTTTCAGTTCCCAGATGAGCCAGTCTTTGAGTGGTTAGGAAATTCAGTGTCTCCCAAGAGCCATTTCATATCTTATCTTAAAGCCAGAAAGTTTATTTCTAAAGTTTGCATTTATCATCTAGTTCGAGTCAAGGACAAAAAGTCTGAGACTCAAACAATTCAGTCCGTCTGAGTGGTCAATAAGTTTCTTGAAATTTTTCCAGAAGATCTCCCAGGGGGACCTCTCGATAGGGAAATGGAATTTTGTATTGACTTTCTCTCAGAAACTCATCTTATTTATATCCCTCTTTATCATATGGCTCCCACCTTGCTTAAGGAGTTGAAAGAATAACTCAAAGATCTTTTAGATAAAGGTTTTATAAGGCCCAGTGTTTCTCCATGGGGCACTCCCGTCCTATTCATGGAAAAGAAAAATGGTTCTTTACGAATGTGCATTGACTATCGGCAACTGAATAAGGTCACAGTCAGAACAAATATCCTCTATCTAGAATTGATGACTTGTTTGATCAATTACAAGGTGCAAGTTATTTCTCAAAGATAGACCTTAGATCCGACTATCATCATCTTAAGGTAAGGGAATGTGATATTCCAAAGACAGCTTTTAGGACCCGTTATGATCATTTTGAGTTTCTAGTCATGTCTTTCAGGCTAACCAATGCTCCTACAACTTTTATGGACCTCATAAACTGAGCATTCAAATAGTATCTAGACATATTTGTCATAGTATTCATAGATGATATCCTTATGTACTCCCATAGTGAGGATGGCCATGTAGATCATCATAGAATTGTCTTGCAAACCCTTAGAGATCATCAATTGTTGGCCAAATTTAGCGAGTGTGAATTTTGGCTAAGATCACTAGCCTTTCTTGGTCATATTGTTTCAGCCGATGGTATTAGAGTCGATCCCCAAAAGACAAAAGCCATAATAAATTGGCCTAGACCCATTTCTCCATTAGACATTAGGAGTTTCTTGGGTTTAGCTAGCTATTACCACCATTTTGTTGAAGTTTTTTCGTCTGTTGCATATCCTATGTCTAGAATGACCCAAAAGAAAGTTGAGTTCCAGTGGTCAGATTCCTGCGAGAAGAGTTTTCAGGAATTGAAGACTCGACTAACTACAACCCCAGTCTTAGCACTACCAGATGGTACAAACTATTTTGTGGTGTATTGTAATGCCTCTAGAGTTGGTTTGGGTTGTGTGTTGATGCAAAGAGGTAAGGTTATAGTCTATGCCTCTAGACAACTTAAGCCTCATGAGAAGAATTGCCTAACCCACGATCTTGAGTTAGCTGCTGTAGTGTTTTCTTTGAAAATCTGGAGACATTATTTATATGGTGTGCATGTGGATGTATTTACGAATCACAAAAGCTTGCAGTATGTGTTTACCCAGAGAGAGTTGAATCTTTGTCAAAGAAGGTGGTTGGAGTTATTAAAGGATTATGACATGAGTGTGTTGTATCATTTGGGAAAGGCCAATGTAGTGGAAAATGCCCTTATTAGATTATCCATGGGCAGTGTTACTCATATGGAGAATGAAAAGAAAGAGTTAGCTCAAGAAGTTCATCGTTTGGCTATATTAGGTGTTAGGTTGGTTGATTCAGTTAAAGGGAATATTTGGGTTTAGAGTAGTGCCGGTTCTTCCCTAGTCTTGGAAGTAAAGGAGAAGCAAGATATGGATTCTAGCTTAGTCAAATTGAAGGAGTCAGTTAAAGACCAAAAGGTAGAGGTTTTCTCCCAAGATGGAGATGGCGTGTTGAGATACCGGAATAGGTTATGTGTGCCTTGTGTTGATGAGTTAAGACAGAGAATTATGGTTGAAGCGTATGGCTCTCCTTATTCCATTCATCCAGGAGCCATCAAAATGTACTATAACTTGCAGGAGATCTATTAGTAGGGTGGTATGAAGAGAGATACAGCAGATTTTGTAGCTAAGTGTACAACTTGTCAACAGGTTAAGGTAGAGCACCAAAGACCTGGTGGTATATTGCAAGAGTTTGGTATCCTACTTGAAAGTGGAAAGAGGTGACTATGGGCTTTGTGGCTGGTTTACCCCATTCGCGTTGTCATCATGATTCAACTTAGGTTATTATAGACAGATTGATGAAGTCAACACTTTTCTTATCAGTCCATACGTCTTACACAACTTAAGATTATGCTAAGCTGTACATTAGAGAGTTAGTCAGACTGTATGGAGTTCCCTTGTCTATCATTTCAGATAAGAATACTCAATTCACTTTCCAGTTTTGGAGAGCCTTCCAGAAGGGTCTTGGTACCCAAGTCTATCTTAGTTTAGCTTTCCACCCTCAGACAGATGGTCAAGCAAAGAGATTAATCTAAATTCTAAAAGATATGTTGAGGCCATGTTCTCTTGATTTCAAAGGTAGTTGGGATGAGAATTTTCCATTGATTGAGTTCTCTTATAATAACAGTTACCATTCCAGTATTTAGATGGCCCCGTTTGAGGCTCTTAATTGAAGGAGATATAGAATGACCATAGGTTGGTTTGAAGTGGGTGAGGCCACTTTACATGGGTCCGATGTAGTGTTTGAAGCTATGGAGAAGGTTAAGTTGATTAGAGAAAGATTGAAAACAGCTCAGAGTCGTCAGAAATCATATACAGATGTGAGAAGCAGGGACCTCAAGTTTGAGGTTGGTGATTTAGTGTATTTGAAGATTTCACCCATGAAAAGGGTGAAGAGATTTGGCAAAAAAAGGAAGCAAGCTTAGTCCCTAGTATGTTGTCCCTTACAGAATTATGAGTCATGTTGGGAAAGTAGCTTATGAACTTGAGTTTCCTATAGACTTGTCAGCCGTTCATCCTGTATTCCATATCTCTATGCTTAAGAAGTGCATCGGTGACTCCACTATTGTAGTTCCTTTAGAAAGCTCAGATATTCAGAACAACCTTCATATGAAGAGATTCTAGTCAAGATTTTAGGTCATTAGATCCTTAGACTAAGGAACAAAGAAGTTTCCTTGGTCAAAGTTCTTTGGTGGAATCAGTCTGTTGAGGGTGCCACTTAGGAAACTAAAGAAGATATGTGAGTCAAGTACCCTCACCTCTTCTCTATAAACTCAGATTTAGCCGAAGGTAATACTCTTCATTGATTCAGTTCTTTTCTAATCATGTATTCAGCTATATAGTTGTCCTCATGTAAGTTCATGCACTTACAGAATTACTCAGAAGCTTAGAATGATTTAGATTTAGTTATTTAGTTTACTTCAGTTATGCATACTATCATACAACCTCAAATTCCTCAGTATTCTTATTCTAACTAGCAATATTCAAGAACAAATGTTTCCAAGGGGGAGAGATCATAATACCCCAAACTTTCTTAGCTTAAATTCATTCCTAGAACGTTAAGAAATAGCTTAAAAAATAAATAATATTTATTATATGTGGAATTTTCTTGATTTAGACTTCCCATTATGTGGGAAATTGAATAAGCTTTCCATCGATATAAGATTCGCCCAAATCCGACACTCGATGAAGGAGTTATGGCATTTTTAAGTTGACAATGTGCCACCTGGGCACTTGGCGCATCGCGGGAAAAGAAAAATTCATAATTGTCGAATTCCAGTGGACCTCCGTGATATTGGCGCATTGCAAAGAGGGATAATTACCCATTTTTAAATTTCCATTGAGCCTTCATGATACTGGTGTGTCGCACCAGTGGTCAAAATAGCAAACTAAAGGGCACCACGATTGTGGCGCATCACGATGAAAGCCCAGTTCCCATTCATCCACTTTCCAGTGAGCCACCGCAATAGTGGCACGTCGTGGTGGCCACCCAATTCGAAAAATGTTGCATTTTTTAGTTCCTTTTAAAAGCTTAAAGGGGGCATTTCGGTCAATTCCCAAGCCACCAATCCGTCCAAAACACACGATTTAACATACTCCAAAGCAATTTATGCTTATTTCATCCACTTTCTCTCAAAAGAAAACCCTAGATCATCAAAGCTCCTTCTCTAAGAAACCCAATTTCTCCCTTAATTCTCTAAGTTAATTCAAGATTTAGAATCCCCAACTCAATAACTCTAAGAATTCGTCTCCAAAGCATCATTAGAGATCCAAGATTCAAGTTTTAGCATCTAAGATCATCAATTGAGGTAGGTGGGGTTATGAATAAGGACAATCCTTTCGTCCTTATTCCCAAAACTTATTTTAATTCCAATTTTATTGAATTTTTATATGATTTCTCATGAAATTCAAGTTAGAGTTTATACCCATAATTGTTATTCATAAGCTTATGAGATTTCCAGTGATTTAGAAGTTTAGTTACATGATTATGTTCATATTTTCATGCATATTTCAGTAATTTTCAGAGTTTGAATTAATTTATCAATGTTTACATTATCAAGCATGAACATTATGATATTTTAATGTGAGTTTGATGCATGGGTCATTAAGCCCTAATCAAAGATTGCTATTTCAAAGTTGTTTGTGCTACGCGCACCCTATGATAAGATTATTCTCAGATTTTTGATAAAGATTTAACCTTTTGGTCCTAAGCTAAGATAAAGAATCCACATTATTCATATGACTTGAGATTTAAATAAAAGAAAGGGCATAATTGGTTTTCTTGTAAACCCTTGTGCTATTTTGAAGTGGATTTCTTAAGATTCTAAGCATAAGAATGGGAGTAGTATTTATCACCGAGTTGGGTATGTTAGAAAGGTTTCATACCCCAGAACTACGTGCCCTCGTAGGATTAAGATTATTTCCATTTCTATGTGGATGACTAAGATTGTGATCACTTAAGGTAAGAATTTCTATTCCGATGGCAACGGTTGAACAACTCAACCCAACATAGGCAAGACTGGAACTCTATGAATGCTCACATGGTTTATGTCAGTCAGAAGAACCTCCCAAAAGAAGTCCCCTAGTCTTAAAAGAGTCTATTGGTTGAAAGCCTTAAGATAAAAGTATATGTTTTGAAAGCTATGAATTTTAACATTTCTTAAAGTCTTGAGATAAAGTATTTCCCCTACAGTTGACAAGATAATGTGGTAGTTTTCAGAAAAGAACAGATCTTAGAACTGAATGTAATGGCTCATAAGATTCACTCATATTTTATGCTTTATTGTTCATGCTTTATGATCTTCAGATTTCAGATTACTCAAGCCCATGTGAGTTATTTAAATTTAGCATGCATGATTTTATAAACTGTGATGATATTGTTTACTTATTGCCTTCACCCTCATATACTCAGTACATCATCAAAGTACCGATCCACATATATGTTTATGTGATACATTGTCTCATAATGTAGGTTCAGGTGCTCAGTCTCAGCAGCATGAGTGATTTTCGAGCATCTCATCTACATCTCTGCAATTGGTGAGCCCTCATAGTTCAAGGACTTAGCTATTCAGATTTCCTTGTTATCTAGTAGATGATTTAGTATTTATTTCAGATAGTTTAAGTTAGCTGGGGCCTGTCCCAGTGACTCGCTAGATTCAGTTAGTAGAGGCTTGTCGGACTACTAGATTCAGTTTAGACTTTTGATTCTGTATCCAGATTTTTCAGTATTGTTTTACCAAGACTTGTGAGATTAGTATGCTTCAGATAAGATTTCTGCATTTATTATGTTTTCATGTTTATTTTCCCCTATTTTGATATTCAGATTTAGTAGAAATAAGCCAGGGTTAGCTCAGGACTTTTTGTAATTCGGAGCACCATGTGGCATCTCTAGAATTAGAATTCGGGGCATTATAATATAACCCTCTTATGACCTGAATGAAATGAACCCTTCAAATCTATCCTCGGCACGCTCGGAGAAGCTAAAGTCATGGTCTTATCATAAAAATCTATAATAGTATGATAAGGAGCCAATCATTGCATACCCTAAATAACATAGAAATTAACCATATCTAACACAAGTAAATCTACCAAAGTCTCATGCCTAGAGAAAGTCACAACACAATATTGATACACCCGATCCACCACTAAAGAATCTTCTACTAAGGTAGATACATGAATAGGCATGGCAAGAGGCTCACTAATAAAATCAAAGATCAAAGAAAAATATATAGACACATAGGAGATAGTCGATCCCAGACCAAATAATACAGATGTAGATCTGAAACAAACATGGATGATACTTGTGATCACAACATCAAAAGCCTCTATCTATAGCATAGCACTTCCCACGACCACTAACTGGCTGAGTATCCCCGTGACCACTACATGAGCTCTACTACACGAATAACTAATGGGCTCTAAGAGTCTGTAATACAATTCTGAGGTGGTCTGCATGATCATTTTCACTACAGAAAGAGACAAGAATATCATCAATAAACACTATAATGAACATGTCCAAGTACTGCTTGAACACTCTATTCATCAAGTCCACGAAGGCTACTGGGGCATTTTATAGTCTAAAAGACATAACTAGAAATTCGAAGTGACCATACCGGGTTCTGAAAGCTATTCTTGGAATGTCATATTCTTTGACTCTGAGTTGATGATAGCCGAATCTGAGGTCTATCTTAGAGAAATAACTGGCACCCTAAAGTCGGTCAAATAAGTCATCAATTTTGGGAATTGGGTAATTATTATTGATAGTGATTTTGATCAACTGATGGTAATCGATGCACATTCTAAGGAACCGTCTTTCTTATGCACGAAAAGGACTTGATCGCCCCATAGAGAGATATTGGGACTGATGAATCCCTTATCTAAGAAATCTTTCAAATGTTCTTTTAACTCCCTAAGCTTATCTGGAGCCATTCTATAAGGAAAAATAGAGATAGTATGGGTATCTGGAAGAAGGTCTATTCTGAAGTTAATTACCCTTTTGGGAGGAACTCCAGGAAGATCTTCAAGGAACACATCTGGAAATTCCCTCATTACTGAAACTAACTTGAGACTAGGAGTCTTAAAATTAGAGCCTTTGACTCAAATAAGATGGTAAAAACACCCCTTGGATATCATTTTTCTCGCAATAAGATATGAAACAATCTGATCCCTGAGTGCTGAAGTACTACCCCTCCATTCAAGAACTGGTTCGTTCGAAAACTAAAAATGACTGACTCTATTTCTACAATCAACTTAAGAATAACATGAGTGGAGCCAATTCATGTCAAGAATGACATCAAAATCAGTCATCTCTTACTCCACAGGGTCTACTGAAGTTATTTTTTAAAATACTATAACTGGGCAATTTCTATATAGTCTCGAGCCGGGGGTCTATCGGAAATAGCCTTCTACTTCTTTAGAGGTAGAGGTATGGACTGCATACATCTTACCCTCCCCAGACCTCACTATGTGGGAATATACTGGGTTTGTTGTTTTTTTGGGCAATTTCTGTATACCCACTTGGCTATGATAGATTTACCCACTGGGGTAGACAATAAGAAAGGCTCAACTAAAGTTTTAGGACTGACACCAAAATTAATAACTATATATGGGGTTATAAAAGAAAGTAAAGCTCTGGAGTCTAACAAAGCATAAACATTAATATGAAAGACCTACAACATACCCATAACTATATCAGGAGAACGTTCCTGATCCTGTTAAGACTGAAGTGCATATAGCCTATTCTGGTGCTGTCCTCTGGTGGCACTGGATGTAGCACCATGCTGAGTCGGATGGCCTGTTGGAGATGAAGGATGACTGTGCTAACTTATTATACCAACTTTAGGAAATTCTATGATTCTGTGGCCTGTCTTTCCAGACCCAAAACATATATCACTGCTAGCCCTACACACACCTAGATGGTTTTTACCAAAATTTTTGCAAAGGGGATTAGTACGACTACTATTTACACTGCCCTGGGACTTTAAGCCTGGCGCTCTATCCCGGTTATCATTTCTAAACTTTGGCATTAGTGCACTAGATGAAGATGGAGATGGGGCTAAAGATTTCTGAACCACCCTCCGACCTCAGCTGTGAAAAATTAAAGCTACATCTCCTGGCTCTCTTATTCTCTCTTTCTTTCTCCTTAACCTTCTCCTCCTCAATCTACTGAGCATGAACCATAAGACTAGACAAGTCTATATCCTTACTCAACATAGCAATCCTACACTCCTTGACAACACTATCAGCTACACTAGAGACAAACTTACTCATTCTAAACCTATTATCAGACACCAGATTAGGAGCATATCTAGCCAACTGAGTAAACTTAAGCAAATACTCCTTCATGCTCATACTACCCTATTTAAAACTTATAAACTCATGCACCTTAGCTTCGCTTAACTCTAAAGGGGAGAACCTTTCTATGAAGGTCATGGAAAATTCCTCCGATTCTACAAGCCCTGTATCTAGCCTTTATCCCCCTTCTACTGCTTATACCATGTATGAGCTACATCCTATAACTGGTAAAAATCAACTCTACACTCTCACTAGACGTGACACCCATAATATCAGTCACCTTCTGAACCATATCAATGAACTCCTATGGATCCTCATCAGACTTGGGTCCCCAAACCCCCAAATCATATTTGAAAGCCAAAGTCATGTAATAGTAAGACCATAAAAACATTCATATAAATCATGAATTTAATTAAATTAACAATGAGGGAAGAGAAACATGCCTTAAACCAAGATGATGACGGAAGGAAATCACCAACAAAAGCCCCAAAGCAATCCTTTAGTTGAAACCCTATCTACCCTTGTCCAATAGCTCTTGAGAGAATTATGGAGTGTTTAGGAAGAGTTTCTAAGTGTTAATGAATATAATATTAGGGTAAATAACCTCCCAAGTAGGTTAGAAGTAATGGGAGCATATTAGGATAATTAGGGAAATATCCAGAATACCCCCACTTAAGTTCCACAAAAATTCCACCACAGAGATACTACTGGCCCTCACGAGTCATACCTTTCCAATATGATTGGTATCCACCACTCATATCCTAAACCTCCACCCATGGACCAAACATTGTCCAGTATATGACTCATCTAACTAGGTCATAACCATAACATACAATTTATATCCATGACCTGTATCCCTGGCAAAATAAAATACCAGGAGGATTGAGATATTGTCCACCATACGAGTCTTGGGTACGATTCGTACCCTAGATTATGGCTTATGGTGAGCCACTTGAACTTAGATCCAACCTAAGTAACCAAGTATAAGATTAAGTTAAAGAAACAAATGATCCATAACAACTAATATGCCCCTAAGTCATATCCATTCCAATAACCAAAACCCATCCCACCAACCAACACTGGTCAGTGTACGACTGGACCATAATATCCATACCCCAACATACATATCATACCTATGAGTCATATTGGGTCCATAGATCAGAATGTTTCACTATTGAATGCTTGCTTTCTTTTGCAAGATATTCTTGTATATCTTGATTTAATTCCTTAGAGATTCTGGAATCTCTTCTACATCTTTGGTGTATCTTCTCCTTCTATCATTAGAGATTTTCAATATCCTACAAATGTTTAATCATTAGTTTGTCATTATTAAAATATAGAACGTAAATATAGAAGGCTAATAATCTCCCCCTTTTTGATAAAGACAAACAAGCATTAAACATTAGTTGACTTCCCCGTCTATCATAGTAGTCGACTTCCTCCCCCTGACTTGTAAACACTTTTGATGTGATAAAGAAAAACAAGCATTAAACATTAGTTGACTTCCCTGTCTGTCATAGTAGTCGGCTTCCTCCCTCCTGACTTGTAAACACTTCTGATATTCCTCTGTTTCTTAAGTATCAGTCAATGCTTATCCATTTTTAGTAAATTTTCTCCCCCTGACTTGTAAGCACTTTTGATGTTTCTGTTGTAATACCCCGTACTTCTACTTAGCTTGAAATCATCCCAAGTATGTTAAAAACTTACTTTGAAAAATGAATCCACTTTTATATACATGGAATTTTTAAGATTTTTACTTTTTTCATGTGGAAAATTGAATTAGATTTCCAATGATACCAATTTCATCCAAATCCGGTATCGGGGTAGAAAGTTATGGCCATTTTACAGAAAGCAGTAAAAACTGCCCAGGTGCAATGATGAGTGCCGATAGACCGTTGAGCTAGCGATGGACCGTCACCCAAACTATTGCAACGGAGGTAGTGAGACCATATTCTGCTTAAGGGAAATAGCTCAAGTCAATGGATCATCGAGCTAGCGATGGACCATTGCCCAAGCCATTGTAGTAAAGATACTGAACCCCTATCTGCCCAGGTGCGATGGTCTGGACCGACGGATTGTCGACCCAACGATGGACTATCGCACCCACCATCACATAGTTCATTCAGTTATTTTAAAGTCATTTTTAAAAGGGTATTTAGGTATTTTCCACTTGTTTTAACCCCTAATTATATTAGACCAAGGCTCATAAGTTCATTATCTATCTACAACATCAAATTAGGGTTTTCTCTGAAAGATAATCCCTAAGAACAAGATCTAAATCATTCTTCAAGAAACTAAGAGATTCCAAGTTCTTCAATCCATAAACTTTAAGAAACTCACAACCTAGGTATGTCATGTGTTGATTCATGGGCCCATTTCACCCATGAAGCTCAAGAATATCTTTTCAAAATCTAAGATTTGTGTATGTATGAATGTTCATGATTTAAATTGAATTGAAATTCATGTTCATGATGTTGTGGGGTTTTGATCCATGTTTGAAATTACATGTTCTAATGATTGACCCTAGGATGTGGTGATTTACATAATAATCATCGTAAACCCTTAAATTTATAGATTGATTGATATATCCATGATTATTAGATGTGTTAATGATTGTATAACCAAAGAATGCTCCCCATGTGTTTGATTAAATGCCTATGTGAAATAAAAGTGCCATACTAGTATGATAATATGAAATCCCCAATCATGTACAAGTTTATGCATGTCAAATGTTTGATGAAATGTCTTAGTGATTGAATTATGGATACATGTGTAACCCTTGCGGTGCTTTAGAACTTCTACTTCATGAAATATCCAACTTATTGCATTATGGATTGTGATGTTGTTCATGTATTCAAGAAAGTCATGCTTTGTCAGTTTCATGCTATCGAGTCATGGGGGTACTTATACCCAAAAATTTAGCTGTGTGCCTAGAGCCAGTGTCATGTTTTCAAAATACTTTCAGTCAAGCCATGTCCATAGAAATTTAGTCAGTTATGTGACTCAAGAAAACTCAGTAAACTCAATAATCTCAGAAATCTCAGAAATTTAGTAATCTCAGTAGCATTCCATCAGTCAGCGAAACTCAGTTAACTCAGTCCAGTTCAATCTAGTTAATCATGTAAAGTGTATATTCAGATGGAAGTAGGATTTAGCATTGAGTGAACCCAAGGATGGGAACACACACTGTCATATGAGGGTGTGATTCTTAGAAGTCATCCTTGCATTCCAGAACTATGTATCCAGCATAGGTTGAGACATCAACACTGTCAGATGAGGGTTGATGAGGTGGATAAACACTGTTAGATGAGTTTCCCATTGTTCTCATTTGGGGACACTATCAGATAAGGGCCACCCAAAGCTTGTCTTTACCAGTGTCGCATATTGACACCCTTCCAATTGGGGTTATAGATTGGACCCCAACTCAGCCATAATGGCATATTAGGGGCATGTCGATTAAATGACTACTTCCCATAGTTTTAGTATAGAATCAAGACTATTAGATATAGTTATTCAGTCTCAGTAATAGAACTCAGATAGTTCTACAGGATTCAAGACTGTCAGATATAGTCAACTTAGAACAGTACGAAACTCAGCTAGTTCCATCATAAACTAGATTGTTAGATACAGTCGCTCAATATTAGTTATTTTAGTTACATAGTTATCAGTATCTCATGTTATCAGTACTCAAATTCAGTAATCATGTTATCAAGAACTCAGTTACAGTTATTATGTATTCATGCATGTATTGTCACGCTCATGTTATTTAATCAGTTAGTATAGTTCATGCATGTGAACCATTTGCATTCAGCCTACCACACATGCATACCAGTACATTTAAATGTACTGAAGTATTTACGCTATGGTATTTTATACCATAGGTTCAGAAGAACGAGCTCCAGAGCATTAGTAGCATTCTAGTCTCAACAATCAGAGTTAGTAGTGAGTCCTCTTCCTTTGAGGACATGACCATTACTTTATTATCTCATTAATTAATTTATTTCAGTAGTTGGAGTTAGTTGGGTACATATCCCATCAACTCCTTATTCAGATAGTTTAGTCAGTTAGAGGTTTTTCAGACTATCATGTTTAGACAATTTATTTTAGGTTTTGTTTTGGTTTTGTGATACCATATCATTCAGAGATTATCTTATCATTTTTTAACCTTATGGCCTTACAACATTTATTTCTGCATTTATAACGTATATTATGGAGTGTTTAGGTACATATATCAGTCATGGGTTAGCTTATGGTCCTTCGGGGTCATGAGCACTGTGTAGCTTTTTGGGTGCCAGATTTGAGGCGTTACAAACTTAGTATTAGAGCCTAAGGTTCAATAGTGTCCTAGGAAGTCTGAAAGCTGGATCTAGTAGAGTCTTGTGCATGGGTGTGTTGCGTGCCATATTTATGTGTAGGAGGCTATAAGATATTTTAGGAACAGTTTCCCTTCTTTCAGTATTCATGTTGTTCCAGTGAGTATAATCTCAAGTAAATCTCTCAGTCTAATCTATTTCTCTTTCTTTTCTATAGAATATGCCTCCCAAAAGAAGAAACAAGAATCAGCCAGCCCCTCAATCCGAAGATCCTTTGGGTGAACATATCTCTCATGCAGAGTTCAGAGCTCCATTCAATACTCTTAATCAGTCAGTTGCTGCTCAAACTAAAAGACCAACTGTCATTCCAGCCAACCCAATGGCCAATTCAGCTACAGCCAGAATTTGGGACTTCACCGAATGAATCCTTCATCCTTTCTCGGGCCTAAATCAGATAAAACCCTCAAGAATTCATCGATCAGGTTCAGAAGGTTACTAACATTATGGGGGTTACTTCTAGTGAGAGCACTAAACTAGTTGTATATCATTTGTAGGATATTGCTTACACTTGTTTTAAATAGTAAAAGTCAAAAAGGCCAGATGATGCAAGGCCTATTAAGTGGGAGGAGTTTGTTACCACATTCTTATATAGATTCTTTCCCCTAGATATGAGAGAAGCTAAGGTGTTTAAATTTATCAACCTCAGGTAGTGAAACATGATGGTGAAAGAGTATTCTCTTAATTTTACTCAATTAGCTAGATATACTCCTCATGTGGTTGCATACAGCAAGGCCAAGATGAGTAAGTTTTTCTCTGGGGTGAATGATAGTGTGGTCAACAAGTGTAGGTTTGCGATATTGAATAGTGACATGAACATAGCCAGGCTTATGACTCATTATCAGCAGATAGAGGAGCAAAAGATTAAGATGAGGAAGAAGCAGAATAAGAGAGTAAGGACAAATAGTTTCAACTTTGCTTAGCCTAAATCAGAAGGAGAAAACCATTCTAAGTTTTATCCTAAGTCATCAATTCCAGCTCCTTCTTCAGCCAGTGCTCTAGCTCCTAAGTTCAGGGATAGTAATAGAGATAGGGCGCCAGGATCTAAGTCTGAGGGCAGTGTTAGCAATGCCTGAACTAATCCCCTTTGTCAGACTTATGGTAAGATCCATAAGAGTGCTTACAGAGCTGGTAGTGATGTCTTTTTTGGATGTGGAAAGCCAGGCCATAGAGTTAGATATTTTCCCCAGTCAGGTTATCAGGGTCAGCAAAACCATTCCCCAGCTTAGTCCAGTCGCGCAAATCAGTAGGGTGCCACCTCCAGTGCTACTAGTGGGCAATGCCCAAATTGATTTATGCTCTCCAATCCTGGCAAGATCAGAAAAATCCTCCTAATATGGTTACTGGTATGTTACAGATCTTTCATGTGCATATTTACACTTTCCTATATCTAGGAGCTTATTTGTCTTTTGTTACTCTCTATGTAGCAGTTGATTTTGAAGTCAGTCCCAAAATTCTAGTAAAGCCCTTCTCAGTCTCTAGCCCAGTGGGTAAAATCATCATAGCCCGACGGGTATACAACAACTGTCCGATTATGGTATCTCTAAAAGTCACCTCAGCAGACTTAGTCAAATTAGAGATGACTTATTTTGATGTCATTCTCAACATGGATTGGCTTCATTCCTACTATGTCGTAGTCGACTGTAGAAATAGAATAGTATAATTCCAATTTTTGAATGAACCTGTCCTAGAGTGGGGGTAGCACTTGAGCCTTCAGAGTTCAGCTTGTTTCCTCCTTTCGGGCAAGAAAAATGATATCTAAGGAATGTTTCTATCATCTTCTTCAAATTAAGGATACTAGTTCTGAAACTCCTAGTCTCGAATTAGTCCCAGTTGTGAATGAATATTCAAATATCTTTCCTGAAGATCTTCCAGGAATTCCTCCCAAAAGGGAAATAGACTTCGGCATTGATCTTCGTCTAGATACTCAACCTATATCTATTCTGCCATACAGAATGGCACCAGCAGAACTCAGAGAATTGAAAGAGCAGTTGAAGGATCTCTTAAATAAGGGATTCATTAGATCTAGTGTGTCCCCAAGGTGTGCACCAGTCTTATTCGTATGCAAGAAAGACGGTTCTCTTAGAATGTGCATTGATTATCGTCAGCTTAATAAAGTCATGGTCAAGAACAAGTATCCAATTCCCAGAATTAATGACTTGTTTGTCCAACTTCAAGGTGACAGCTATTTCTCTAAGATAGACCTCAGATCCAGCTATCATCAGCTCTGAGTCAGAGAATATGACATTCCAAAAATAGTCTTCCGTACTCGGTATGGTCACTTTGAATTCTTAGTTATGTCCTTTGGTCTTACCAATGCCCAGTAGCTTTTATGGACTTGATGAACCGCATGTTCAAGCAGTACTTGGACATGTTTGTCATAGTCTTCATAGATGATATTTTGGTCTATTCCCTTAGTAAGCGTGATTATGCAGACCATCTCAAAATCGTACTTCAGAGTCTCAGTAATCATCAGATATTCATCAAATTCAGTAAGTGTAAATTTGGCTAAGTTTAATAGAATTCCTTGGTCATAGCATTTTTGATGTTGGTATTAGGGTTGATCCTCAAAAGACCAAAGTGTAAGAAACTAGCCAAGACCTGTCTCTCTATCATATATTAAGAGTTTCTTGGGTTTCGCTGGCTATTACAGACAGTTTGTTGAGGGATTTTCTTCTATTTCATCCCCTATGTCTAGATTGACTTAGAAAAAAATCAAGTTTCAGTGGTCAGATCCTTGGGAGAAGAGTTTTCAGGAGTTGAAGACTCAACTCACCTCAGCCCAGTCTTAGCTCTTCCAGATGATCCAGATGGGTTTGTAGTGTATTGTGATGCATCCAAAGTAGGTATGGGTTCTGTCGTCATGTAGTATGGTAAGGTCATAGACTACACCTCCAAGCAACTTAAACCCCATGAGAAGAATTATCCTACTCATGATCCTGAGTTAGCAGCTATAGTTTTTTCCTTGAAAATTTGGAGGCATTATCTATATGGAGTTCATGTAGATGTGTTAACAGATTATAAGAGCCTTTAGTATGTCTTTTCTTAGAAAGATATCAATCTTCATCAGAGAAGGTGGTTAGAGCTCTTGAAAGATTACAACTTGAGTGTCCTTTATCATCTGGGCAAAGCCAACATCGTGGCCAACGCTCTCAGTAGAATATCTATGGGTAGTGTTGCTTATGTTGAGGAAAGTAAGAAAAAGTTATCTCAGGAAATCCATCAGCTTTCCAAACTAGGAATTTGCTTAGTCAATTTATAGGAGGGTAACATATAGGTTTAGAGTAGTTCAGAATTATCTCAAGTTTCCGAGGTCAAAGAAAAGCAAGATAGAGATCCCAGCCTTTTCTAGTTAAAAGAGTCAGTCAAGTATTAGAAAGTAGAGATTTTCTCTCAAAGGGGAGATGGTGTTTTGCTATGTCAGGGTCGTCTGTGTGTTCCAGGTGTAGAAGACTTAAGGTAGCGAATTCTCATAGAAGTGCATGGAATCCGCTACTCTGTTCATCCAGGGGCCACAAAGATGTACTAAAACTTGCGGGAAATATATTAGTGGAGTGGGATGAAGAGAGATATTACAAAATTTATGGCTAAGTGCTCTACATGTCAGCAGGTTAAGATAGAGCATTAGAAGCATAGTGGGTCCATGCAGAAGTTTAGTATTCCTACTTGGAAGTGGGAAGAAGTGAACATAGACTTTATGACAGGTTTGCCTAGTACTCGTCGCCAGCATGATTCAAGATGGTTCATTATAGATAGATTGACCAAATAAGCTTATTTCCTTCCAGTCCATACCTCTTATTCAGCTGAGGATTATGCCAAACTATACATCAGAGAGTCGGTCAGATTACCCGGTGTTTTGTTATCTATTATCTCAGACAGAGGTACCCAGTACACCTCTTATGTCTGGAAAGTGTTCTAAAAGGGTTTTGGTACCCAAGTTCATCTTAGTACAACCTTTCATCCTAAAATAGATGGTCAAGCAGAGAGGACCATTCAGACTTTAGAGGATATGCTTAGGGCGTGTGCAATCAATTTCAAGGGTAATTGGAATGACCACTTGCCTTTGATTGAGTTTGCATACAATAACAACTATTATTCCAGTATTCGGATGGCTCCATTCGAAGCTCTCTATGGTAGGAGCTGCAGATATCTAATTGGTTGGTTCAAAGTTAGTGATGCCTCAATTATAAGGCCCAACTTAGTATTTGATGCCTTAGAAAAAGTCTAGTTGATCAAAGAAAGATTCTGGGTTGCTCAAAGTCGACAGAAGTCTTATGCAGATGTGCATAGAAAGGATCTCGAGTTTAAGATTGGTGATTATGTCTATATAAAGATATCTCCCATGAAAGGAGTAAAGAGATTCGACAATAAGGGAAAACTCAGCTCCCGATATGTCGGTCCCTTCAAAATTATCAATTTCTTCAGTAAGGTATCTTATGAACTCGAATTGCCTTTAGATCTAGCATCAGTTCATTCTGTCTTCCATGTTTCTTTGGTCAAGAAGTGCATATGTGACACAACAGTTGTAGTCCCTATTCAGAGCATAGATGTTCAGAACAGCCTCTCTTATGAAGAGATTCCAGTCAAAATCCTAGACTATCATACTCATAGATTGAGGAACAAAGAAGGCCCTCTAGTCAAAGTTCTTTGGTGGAATCAATCCATTGATGGAGCTACTTGGGAAGTAAAAGCATACATGTGGACCAAATATCCTCACCTTCTCTTCGCAAACTCAGATCAAGCTCAAGTAACAGTTCTTAAGCTTTTTCAGTTTCATGTTTAAATTTCAGTGACAAGTTTGGTATCCATTTCATGTTCAGAATTTCATTATAAACTTGGTATTAAGTACCATTGCATAGTCAGTTATGAATTCATGTATCAGTTCAGTTAAATAATCATGCATCAGACATGCATTCTCACTTTGAGAACCTTGGTCCATCAGAACACTCAGTCATGCATTCGTGAATCAGTTATACATACATCAGATATGCATGTTTGGTATGATATATTCAGTTATTAGTCATGTCATTTATGAGATCATGTTCCAGATATTCAAGTTTAGTATGTACATCAGTTTATCTTCTCCCCTATCACTCAGTCTCATTCGAGGATAAATGTCCTCAAGGGGGAGATATTGTAATACCCCGTACTTCTACTTAGCTTGAAATTATAAAAAGTATGTTAGAAACTTACTTTGAAAGATGAATCCACTTTTATATATGTAGAATTTTTAAGATTTTAACTTTTTTTTTTCACGTGGGAATTTAAATTAGCTTTCCAAATGAACCAATTTTGTCCAAATCCAATATCGGGGTAGAAAGTTATGGTCATTTTATAGAAAGCAGTCAAAACTGCCCAGGTGCGACGATGAGGGCCGACGGACCATCGAGCTAGTGACGGATCATCGCCTAAATTATCGCAGCGGAGGTAGTAAGATCACATTCTTCATAAAGGAGATGACTTAGGACAATGGACCATCGAGCTAGTGATGGACCGTCGCCCAACCCGTCGCAGCAGAGACAGTGAACCCCTATTTTGCCTAGGTGCAACGGTCAGGACCGACGGACCATCGACCCACCGATGGATCATCTCACCCACCATCGCATAGTTTGTTCAGTTATTTTAAAGTCATTTTTAAAAGGGTATTTGGGTCTTTTCCACCTATTTTAACCCCTAATTATATCAGACCAATGCTCATAAGTTCATTATCTATCTACAACATCAATTAGGATTTTCTCTCAAAAATAATCCCCAAGAACAAGATCCAAATCATTCTTTAAGAAACTAAGAGATTCCAAGCTCTTCAAGTCCAGGAACTTCAAGAAACTCACAACCCAGGTATGTCATGTGTTGATTCATGGGTCCCTTTCACCCATGAATCTCAAGACTCTCTTTTCAAAATCCAAGATTTGTGTATGTATGAATGTTCATGATTTAGATTGAATTGAAATTCATGCTCATGATGTTGTGGGGTTTTGATTCATGTTTGAAATTACATGTTCCAATGATTGACCCTAAGTTGTGGTGATTTGCATAATAATCATAATAAACTCTTAAATTTACACATTGATTGATGTATCCATGATTATTAGATATGTTGATGATTGTATAACCAAAGCATGCTCCCTATGTGTTTGATTAAATACCTATGTGAAGGAAAAGTGCCATTTTAGCATGATAATATGAAATCCCCATTCATGTACAAGTTCATACATGTTAAGTGTTTGATGAAATGTCCTATTCAATGAATTATGGAGTATCACTACTCAGATTCAGTAATCATGTTATCACGAACTCAGTTACAATTATTATGTATTCATACATGTATTCTTAGGCTCATGCTATTTAGCCAGTTAGTATAGTTCATGCATCTGAACCCTTTGTATTCAGCCTACCTCACATATATACCAGTATATTCAAATGTACTGACGTATTTTTGCTATGGTGTTTTATACTATAGGTTTAGAAACATGAGCTTCAGAGCATCAGTAGCATTCCAGTCTCAACAGTCAGAGTTAGAAGTAAGTCCTCATCCTTCAAGGACATGACCATTACTTTATTATCTCATTAATTAATTAATTTCAATAGTTGGAGTTATTTGGGTACATGTTCCATCAACTCCTTATTTAGATAGTTCAGTCAGTTAGAGGCTTTTCAAACTATCATGTTCAGACATTTTATTTCAGGTTTTGTTTTGGTATTTTGATACCATGTAATTCAGAGATTATCTCATCATTTTTGAACCTTATGGCCTTACAGCCTTTATTTTCGCATTTATACAGTATATTATGCTGTGTTCAGGTACAAATATCAGTTATGGGTTAGCTTGTGGTCCTTTGGGGTCATGAGCATCGTGTAGCATTCTAGGTACCAGATTTGGAGCGTTACACCTGTCTTTCTCCCCCTTTTGGTATAATAAAAAAGAAACACTGAGCAATAAAAAAATATAGACATATAGCAAAGATTTAAGCTAATTAATTACGAAGTACTAGGTAAAAATAAAAACTGTGGTAGATAGTGCATTAAAAATCATCTTACAATCCAGTAAAAATGAGGGATCGTACCCCTTTTTGAGTAAAAATTCATCATTCACCGCTTAGCCAAAAAGTATATGATGGTACTGTGCATATTATGGAAGAATTTCTCATATGTGTTTTCAACGTTTTTTTAAGAAGGAGGAGAAGGATTTCTGAACAAAAATAGTAAGATCATTATTGGAGGAGTGGACATGGGACTTGATTGAGTCCATGCGAGTGAACACTCAAGTAAACAACTTGATGCCCTCTTTTTTGAAACCATCGAGAGCCAGCCAAACTATGCCTATGTTTGTGTTGGTGCTCTTCCCAAGGTCCTGAAGTTTAGAAGTCGACTTCTGCAGTAGCATGACAACTTCTTCAACAGCTTTAAAGTGATCTGTGATTTCCTCCAATTCCTTCAACAAAGTATATATGGGGTTAGAAAAAGTATAGATGGGGTTAGAAAAAAACTTTCTTACCTTGGGGAGTTCAGATCTTCTCTGAGCAAAATCCTTCTTGCACCACTCATTATCAACCAAAACATAACCCATACTGGCAAAAGTTTTGGAATCATAAGTGTCAACGACTTCCACCGGGGGGTAAGCATAGACATCAATATAGTGATACAAGAGAATTCGAGTAATTATCAGGCCATATGGTAAACTGGTTGAGGCATAAACATCCACTGCACTCTCCAGCATATACTCGCAGATCCGAGTTTCCTAATTAATTTATGTCTCTTAACCAGACAGTACAGAACAAATACATCACAAAAGGTAATGTTGCTGAGGGATCTCTTTCGTGGAATCAATAAGGTAGCAATTATGTTGACCATAATGCGATACTTGAAACATAGGGACAAAGGACCAAAAGTAGATGATGTTGTGTCCAGGTACGACTGGATCCTTTTTGCTTCTTCAGAACATACCTCAAAATCTTTGGGACAGGTACCATTCATGAAAGAAATCACACTAGAGAATTTTGTATCAAAAACCTTCTCGAACAAAAAATTTTTGGGCAATTTTTGTTCCAAGCACAAGAGTCTCAAGATTACCACTACAGGAGAGACACATAGATTTGCATAGAATATGCGGATGGAATCCTCATAAACTATACAACTTAAGAAAGTTATTGGAATTACAGAAGGCATCTTTTTATTCACAGAGATTAATTATGCAACCGATTACAATGGAGCAGTTTTTGAAGGTTTCTTTCAGAGAGAATGTCTAGACCCTTTGCATTTCCTCAGGAAGGAAGGATTTTAGAGAGGTAGTTTGAGGTTTCTTCATAAAAGGGGATGGGATGGGAGTGGGAAGAAGTCTTTTGATGAGAGTATACTATTGAGAATCTAACGAGGATTCATCAGAGGATTCAGAGAGGCAAACAGTCTGTCAAAGAGAGCTTTAGGAAGCAAAGTAGAAATACTAGCCATAAAATAAGTTTTGGTCATAGGAGAGAAGTGAAATTAGATTTTAAAGGGATAAAGAGGGAGAAGAGAGGATGGGTAAGTAAATAGAGAGGGAGAGGGAGGATGTAGGAAAATGTTGAGAAAAAAAATAGAGGAGAAGACGAAGAGGTGTGAAGTGAAAAGGTAACTGATAGAAGTAAAAGGACGACAGAAGGGGGCTGTGTTGGAAAGGTAAAGGGATGCAAAAGAGGCAGGGGTGGCATGAATACTAGTGAAAATAATAATGACTCCTTTTTTTGATAACCTATTTTTTGGTTTAACACTGAAGAGAAAATCGAAACAAGTAAAAAGATTTTTCGACCAAAAATAAAAATCATAGGTCATTTATACTGAGAATATCAAGTCTTTTTCTAAGGTAACAAAATCTTTCTTTTTACAAGGGTTTTGTAAAAACATCTGCCAGTTGATTTTCAGACTCAACAAATCTTAAAGATAAGTCTCCATTTTCTACATCATCTCGAGTAAAATAATGCTTAATATCAATGTGTTTGGCCCTAGAATGATGCGCTGTATATTTAGACAAACTAATAGCACTGGTGTTATCACACATTATGAGAATAGATTCAAAAGATAAATTAAAATCAAGTAGTCGATGCATAATCCATAAAATTTGAATACCACAAATTGCAATGACTATGTAATAGGCTTCAGTTGTTGAAAGAGCGACTGAAGTTTGATTTTTGCTATGCCATGAAATGAGGACATCACCAAGAATTTGACATATCTCACTAGTGCTTTTTCTATCACTTTTATCACCTGCAAAGATAACATCTGAATATCCAATTAAAATTAAAATGGATAAAGCAAGGATACCATAGTCCAATGTCTTGAGTTCCTATGAGATATCAATGATTCTTTTGACGGAAATCAAATGAGACTCTTAAGAGTCAACTAGAACTTTTCACACTTACATACACTAGAAATGATGTTTGGTCGACTAACGGTCAAATAGAGTAACGATCTAATCATTTCCCTATACATCTTTTCATCAACATCCTTTCCAGATGAGTCTGAATCAAGACTTATGGATGGACTCATCAGAGTTCCATAAGCCTTTTTTTCCATACCGAACTTTTTGATAGTCCCTTTGTGTACTTAGCTTTACATATAAAGGTACCTTTGGGAGTTTGTTTGATTTGTAATCCCAAGAAGAATGTGAGCTCTTCCATGTGGCTTATTTCAAATTCTCATTTTATTAGATTTGCAAAATTCTCACACAAAGAGATGTTAGGACTACTAAAAATGATATCATCAACGTAAATTTGCACAATAAGAAGATTTGAATCAAACTTCTGTATGAATAGAGTTGTATCAATTTTACCTCTTTGAAAATTATTGTTTAGTAAGAAAGTACTTAATCTCTCATACCAAGGCTTTAGAGCTTGTTTGATATCGTACAGTGATTTTGACAATTTGAAAACATGATTTAGATAAGATGGACTATCAAAATAGAGGGGTTGTTCTACAAAAACTTCTTCATGAATAAATCCATTTAATAAGGCATTTTTGACATCCATTTGATATAACGCATTTGAAAGCAATAAAAGTCAATAAAATTTGAATTGATTCTAACCTTTCTACAGGGGCAAAGGTTTCATCATAATCAATACCTTTCTGTTAAGAGTAGCCTTGAGCTACAAGTCTGGCTTTGTTTTTGATAACTTTACCTTTTTCATTGAATTTATTTTTATAGACCCATCTAGTTCCAATTACTAAGCAGTTCTTGGGTCTTTCAACTAGAGTCCAAACTTGATTTTATTCAAACTGGTCTAATTCTTCCTTTATGGTTTCAACCCGGGATTCATCTTTGAGGGCCTCATTAGTCGTTTTTGGTTTAATTTGAGATACAAGGGCAATAGATGCTTGATTTCTCAATGATTCTCTTGTCTGCATCCTATTATCTAGATTTGCAATGATAAATTAATTTAAATAGCTAGCATCATGTTTTCATTATTTTGGAACATTCAGTTTGACTATGTCTGCTATAGGAGTCAGCTCTGGAGGAGGTGTAGTTGGCTCATCTTGTGATGGCTCAAAGGTTATGCTAGCATTGGCTCCAAATTATAAATCACTCACCTGTTCTTCATCATTACTCAAACTCATAAAAGGGTGATTAATTTCATCAAATATAATATGCATAGATTATTCAACGCATAATGTTCATTTATTATAAACTCTATAAGCACGACTAGTGGAAAAGTACCCAAGAAAAGTAGTTTCGTCACATTATGGATCATATTTTCCCAAGTTATTATTACCATTATGGTAGATAAAACATTTGTATCCAAAAATATAAAAGTAGCTAATGCTTGGCTTCTTCCATCTCCACAGTTCATATGATGTTTTCTTTAGAATAGGGTTGATGTTGAATTTGTTGATGATGTGACATGATGTTCTTACTGTCTCTGCCCAAAAGTGATCTGGGAGATTGTGTTCCAACAATATGGTCCCAGCAGTTTCTTGGAGATACCATTTATTTTTCTTTACCACACTATTTGGTTGAAGAGACTGAGGTGATGAGAAGTTCTGAGAGTATCCATCTCGAGCACAGTATTCCTCAAAAGCCTTATTTTCAAATTCTCCCCTATGATCACTGTGAACATAGGTGATGAGGTGTTTGGATTTTCTCTGTACTTTTCTACAAAATATCTCAATGTTTGTGAAAGCCTCATGTTTATGAGGAAGAAACATTACCCAAGTAAAATGAGAATAATCATCAATGATGATGAAGATATATCTTTTTCCACCAATAATTGCGGTCTTAGTGGGGACTAACAGATTCATTGGATTGTTTGAAGGGGTTTTATATTAGACACAAAGTCTTTGACTTTGAATACTGTTCGGGTCTATTTACCCAGTTGGCAGGCATCACAGAAGTGATCTTTTTCAAATTTGAGTTTTTGTAGACCTCTAACCAGTTCCACTCTGGGCAGCTTCTTAATTATATGCATACTAGCATGCTTAAGTTTTTTATGCCACAACAAAATATCATTGGTTTGCACAGTGAGGTAGGTTACGATAGCAAAGTCAAGACTATTTAAGAAATAAATATTATCAACACATTCACTAATGAGAGAGATATCTCTTTTGTTGTGTTTGATGGAGCAACTTTCAGTTTTGAAAGAGACTCAAAATCTGGTGTCACACAGCTGACTGATGCTGAGCGAGTTATGTTTAAGGTCGTCTATTAGATACACTTCAGCAAATTCACATAAGGAGGTGAGCTTCACTGAGCCGACTCCGATGACGTTGCATCTAGGCGTTGTCATCAACTTTGAATGATCCCCCATCTATTTTCTTTAGAGCACAAAAATTTTCTTTTCTTTTGATTATATGTCTAGAACATTCGCTATCAATGACCTACATTCCTTTCTTATAGCTCTTGTGGACATGTCTCTGCAAAATAAGAAAATTAATTTTGTTTAGGTACCCAAGTGGCCTTGGGTCCTTGCAAGTTATATATTCTCCCTTTAGGCTTCCAAACCCACACACTTTTTGTCTTATTCCTGTAGCTAGAAGATTTGTTCCCTTTTTTTCCACTGATATAACCGATAGATCCTTGAGAGGAGAAAAAGTTCTTACCTAATTTAAATGATTTTGATGAGGAACTTGAGTTAGTTTTAGAAGAATTTGATCTCACAAAAATGTGACTTGGTGATTTCTTAATTCTATTCAATTGCATTTCTTACATCATCAAGCTCTTCTTGAAGTAAGTCAATTTCTATTTAACATGCTTTGATTTCTACTTGACAGTTTCTTCATTCCTCTTCGAGTTTTTGTTTAAGTTGAGCTTCCCAACTTTTCTTCTCTTGGGCGAGTTTGTTATATTCATTTATAAAGTTTTGAAGCTTGTCAGTTGTCGTATCTAAATTATATTCAAGAATATTACAATTATGACAGTCGTGTGGTCTTACCTCACTAAATTCTCTTTTTTCCATGAAGCATATGTTGGCTGCTTCTATTTCTTCTTCAGTTTCATCTTCATCACTCCAAGCTCCAAAGTTTTGATTTTTTTTAGATGATCTTCTTCTTAATTTTGGACAGTTTTGTTTGAAGTGGCCAGGCCTTCCACAGTAATAACAAAGATCATCATTTCTAATGCAATCATTATTTTTGGCTCCTTGGGATCTTTGTTTTCTCTGTCTCATAATCTTCCTTACTCCACAATTTGTGAAAGTCATTTCATCACTATTGGCTTCTTCCAGAATGTCATCTTCTTTAGTTGGTGCGGTAATGAAGGCTATTGGTTTCTTCTTTTCCTCCCTATGGTACATGATATAATTTTGTTCATATGTAATATGATTACCTCGTAATTCATCATATATCATGTTGTGAAGATATCTGTCTTCCTGAATGGCAACCTTGACTTCCCAAACTTTTGAGAGACTTCTGACCAACTACTGGACTTGCAGGCTATTTGGATAGATCATTCCCAACGATTTCAGCTCGCACACGATTTTGCTGAATCTGGAAAACATTGTTTCAATGTTTTTATGTTCTTCCATTTTGAATAGCCCATATTCATTGACTAGGGCAGCAATCTTTGACTTTTTGACTTTGGTGATTCCTTCATAGGTTAGCTCCAATTTATCCCACATCTCTTTTGCAGTCTCGAAGGTTGATATCTTGTCGTATTCTTCTCCACTAAATGCACAAAGAAGTAAACTTATAGCTCATGTATTAGTTTGAATTACCTTATGTTGTTCTTTAGAGACCTCAAAGCTTTTAAGATCTTCTATATCGGTACTACTTGATTCTTTGCCTTTGTACTTTTGCTTCTTCTTGAGTCCTGGCTTTGGTCCTTTCTTAATGACAACACAAGCTTGGAAGTCATTTGATTGGACAAAGATCCTGAATCTTTTCTTTCACTAAGAGTAGTGTTTTCCATTAAAGTATGGTGGTCTTGTAGAGGAATGGCCATCTTGAAGAAGAGCATCGGGAATTTGATTATTTGTCATTTGATCTTTGCTCACATGTGGTTAAGGAACATAGTTGGTAAGACCTTCTCTGATACCAATTGAAATTCAAGAAGGGGGTGAACTAAAAAGTTTTGTGAGTCGACTATTGACTATTCACACTTGACTTTTCTACAAATCAGTACACTTCACAAAACAAATTAGATCTAAATAAATGGACAAGTAAATAATCAACTTTAAAGTAAAGACACCAAGATTTATCCTAGTTCAGAACACCAATGTGGTACCTACTTCTAGTCCATTTGGATTTCAATATTTTTTTAGATCTTTGAAAGTTGGGCTTAAGTACAATGATGAGAAACAAGTTCCAAAGACTTATTCTATTCTTCAGATCTTATGACATAGCTTCTGTTTATATTACAAAGTTGACTCGATCCTACTCATAATCTAACTATTGTAAACTAAAAAGTACAAAGCTTTCTGAGACTAAGATTGAGACACTTTGAGATTCTTCCTTGAAGTTGCATGAGTTCTTCGATCTTCAATCCTCTCTTTATATTCTTGAGCTACTTTTCTTCATAAGGAAATCCAAGAGATTTAATCCTAATTAAGGATTTGAATTGATTTCTTGATTGATAAATGTTACTGTATAGTATGTCCATATCAGATATGTCCATACATGGTACTTTATACACATCCGTATCAGATACATCCATGATTTTCTTTCCTTTTTATTCTATGGTTATTGATGCTCTTTTCCTGTAACACCCCATATTATTGGGTTAGAATTCAAACCACCGTTCCTATGAGTGTAAGCTCAAAACCTATGATTCCCATGTGAATATAAGTATTATGATCATTATCCAAGTGTATGACATGCTATCAAGGTGAAAAATGTACATAGGAAACACTTGGAGCAAAATTGAGCTAAGAGCCTTTGATTCAGACAAATTTTGATATTTGATCCTATAAGGGTCAACTTTGAACTTGTATAACTTGTGAAATATGTGAAATTTTTCAGTTCAAGACCCACCAAATTATATATAATTGAGTTCTCTTTCCAACTCATTTGATTTTGCTTTAATTTGACATCCGAGTGAAAAGTTATGAGCATTTTCTTGAGAAATGGTAAGGGTTTGCAATAGCTCAGCGGCGTGGACCTTAGGCTCTGTGTTAGCCTCTGCTACATGGAGGATATGTTTCTTGCATTCATAAGTACAAGCCCAAGGGTAATTTTGGTGATTCCGCCTTGCCCCAAAGCACCCAAGTGATGAATTAAAGCCCCAAAAGGGCGTTATTTAACCACTTTTCATCATTAAACACTTATGTAAACCTTCCCTTCCCTTCCCTCCCTAAGAACAAGAAATTCAAGCTTTCTTCCCTAAGAATTCAAGAATTCAAACTTCAATTTCAAGCTTTCTTCAATAAGTCATCTAATTAACGTATGTGGGGTATTCATCAATGGGTTCCTTCCACCCATTGAGTCCCAAAATCCCCTTTTTGTTCAAGTATGATTTTTTAACTTTCATCCTCAGTTTTAAAGCATGTTTTAAATATTTTCATAATTTTGTGCATGTTCTTATATACTCAGTACATTCCAAAGTACTGACCACATATATGTTTTTGTGGCTACATTCCTTCATGATGTAGGTACTAAATATAGTCCACACACCAGGGTTAGATAGTTCTCAGCCAGCAGGTGATAAGTCCTCTTATTTTAGGGACTCCCATCCATTGTAGTTCATGTGTTATATTTGATTACCCATTTATATTGATTAGTGCTAGTTGGAGGCATATCCCAGCTACCTATAGTCAGTATAATAGAGGCTTCATAGATAGTCAGTCAGAGTCATGATATGTAACTCAAGATCTTTCTTTAGTTTTATCATGTTGTAAACCTTATCAGTATTATACTTATTCAAATTTCCTCATAATTATTTTATTTTATTATCACTCACTAAATTTAGTTTTTATATACAATTTTAATCAGTTAATCAAGTAGTATGTTAGTACATTGGTTAGCTTAGGACTACTTGTGGTTCCTAGCACCATGTTACGACTAGGGGGTAGCCTCGGGTCATGACAAATTTGGTATCAAAAACATAGATTTCAAGTTTACTAGGGCATCTATGAAAACGTGTCTAGTAGAGTCTTACGAAATGGTACAGACATGTCTGTACTTTTCTTTAAGAGGCTATAAGGAATTTATGAAATGTATATCTTTTTTCATATCTCAGACCATGTTGTAGGGATTTTCTCTAAGAAACTTATATAGATTCTCATCTAGCTCAATTCATGCCAACTCTGCCTTATTCTTAAGGTAACAAAAATAGTCAAGCTTAAATTCGTACCGACTCCAAAAAGGATCCCACCAGGGACTTTAAGTTCCAAAATTTGAAAGTGTTTGTACTTGTTCATGAAAATCATGCACTAATCCAAAGTCATATGTTCCCTTAGATCCTTTCTCAGAATTCTATGATATTATATGATCTAGAGTTAGAAGCATGAACCTATAAGTTTAATAGTAGTAAAGTGGGAATAATGTTTATCTAGATTTAGTAGACTATGTATCCATGGGGTTAGTTGTTTCAAAGGTAAACCAATAGGCTTGAAATAGTTCATGCAAGAATTTAAGTTTATTGATTTAAAATTAAGTATGATGGTGTGAATGTGATTTAGAGGTGTACCAAAGGTGATATGGGGTTGTATTATTTCTATGTTTTACAGTGTGTACTTAAATAGTACCCTTGAGTTGCTAAGTGTGAATGAGGGTAGTTATGTATTCTATGATGTTCTTACCAACTACTTTATGGGTTATAGGTTATTGATGTTAGGTATGTTGTTATAATGGTAATTCTCATGATTTAGGGAAAAATATAAGTTTAGAGATGTGATATTTGTAGGCTATGAATGAAAAGAAGAAGATTATGTGTTTAATGAGGCAACTATGTTGTCGAGAAGGGTGTTAGTATGTGATGATGATTGATGAAACTAAAGAAAGTTAAGGATAGTATATGTTAAGAGACTGTTCAAGAATGAAGTTATTATAGTTCATTAAAAATTTTGGGAATGTCAATGTTAAGTGTTAGAATCTAAGTTTGAATTTGGGATGATTGAGGTACTAAAAAGAAGAGTTGAAATTCTAGATGGTGTGAACTTAGGATATGGTGATACTCCTGAAAATTCTAAGAAATTATATGATGACTATTGGGACTATAGAAATCTAAGAGTTATATCTTAGAAGGAAGTACTAGCAGTGGATTTTACACTTTCAGGTATAGTCTTTCAGGGTAAGCTTCTTATTTATATGTATTATTATATATTAGACTCTGGACTAAAGTGGTTGCAATTCAGGTTAGAGTTTATTAAAGGGGGTCTACAGACTTAGAACAATGACTTAAATATAAAGGGGAGATTATGGAACAAGAAACCAAGTCAGGCGCTCAGATTCTAGTAATGATGCCAATGTGTTGTAGAACAACACTAGGAAGGAAGATGCCTGACCAATGCTTATTTTGGTACAAATTTTGTACTTTAGTTGTCATGAGATCTACTCATGCCTTACACATCATCTCTATGATCATATCTCATGTTCATTCACTTCTTAGAGAATCATGTATGCTCTCAATTCCTAGTATAAGGAGTTCCAGTACTCAGAATTATAAATCATTTTCCATGAATTTATGAACTCTAAACTTAGGTCGTGCATTTCATGACTCATGTACTCATGTTTTATAGTATGCTCAGTTCCCATAACTCATGGTGCACCCTTAATGACTAGTGAAATTCAGATTATGTCATGTATGTCCTCAGTTTAGATCTCTTTGATTAATCCATGCCTTTGATACTCTATTTCTCATGCCTCAGTTATGTGTCAAAGGTATGTATAGTATTCTTTCACGCTTCAGGTCCTTATGTTCTAACCTTTTAGTGACCTTTTTATATGTAAAGATAGTGGTGATGAACAATGTTTTAGATGGGAGAGAGTAAATGTTCCGTATTAGGAAAAGATCATTGTACGCTTTCTCTATGTAAGGCTATAAGTTTGAAGGAATATTGAGGCAAAGCTTTTGGTATATGTCATGGTTATTTGAAATTTTGTGTGTGTTTTCTTAGGGATAGTATATGAAAGTTGTTATTGATAGAGGTATTAGAGAATATGGGAAAAAATTCCCAGTTAGATTGGTTTTTTTGTATTTTACATGTGGTTATAATGATAGTCTTGAATTTTATGTTCGTATATAAGTGGATGAATGCATTGGGCATTAGTGAATTCCTAGTAAGAGGTTGAAATTAGTTGTTCAAGTAGAAGGAGTATTATTCTTGAGATAAGAGCTGTGAAAATGCATGGGGTATCAAATTCATGGTTTAGACTAGTATTACGGTGTCATGTGTTGCACCTTGTAATTGCAAGTTAGGCCTGAACATGGCGAGAGTATGTAGTTCAACTCAGACTTTGGCTAAAGTTGTTATATATACCCATGTAAGAATTATAAGTTTAATTAAATGAGCATGGTATTTAAGGGGAAAAGTATAGTTGAGGGAGTATTTGAGAAGTGGGGCTAATCTTGAAAGTTAGAAGTTGCATTTCCTAAGGCCTAGTAATTCTATCATAACTTATGTTTCATAGGCCTATATTCGCTTTTATCGAATTGTAGCCATGTTGCAGTTCCTTATTCAGATATCTTATTTAGATCATACCCAAGATTATTATCTCCCTAATTTTAATAGAACTTCTTTCAATGAGTTTTGAAGAAATACTCTAGTTGAGTACAAATTTTCAGTATATGTAAATTCGTATGGCCAGCAATTCAATTTAGCAATTAGACAGGTAAGCTCCTAAAGTTTTCCATCTTTCCATCTAGTCTTACTATCTAAAGTTTCATGAGTTTGGCTATTCCATAAGTTAAAATATTTGCGTCCATACAAATTACGAGTTCATTTCAGTACATGCATCATGTCTACGATTTAGAAAACAAATAGATATATTTGTGTCCATGAATATAGTTTATTATATATGGACGATTGATGGAACATAATAAAGCATAAACCAAATGGATATTTTAGAACAACTAAGACAATTCAATGATAGAAACTAATAAGGATCAGGATCCAGTACAACTGAATTGACATTAAAATGGCAAGATATTACACATGCTTCAACAAAATAAACATACAGTGGCATCCTATTTTTCAATTAAGATACATGTTTTTATTTTATGGCCTAGCTATTTGTACAAGGAGAATTTTTCCTCCTCTTGGTTTTCTTAAATGATTCGATGTAGCCCTTGAAGTGAAGCACCTTCCTTCTCCCTAATTTTGGAACATAGTCGGATAGAAGAACCTTCATGTCTACAATTTTTGAGGGCATACTTCACTCATCCTCCATAATAACAATATAAATAGGTTTTGGATATGCAAGGAGGTATGTAGCTTTGTCATAGATTGACAAGAAGTAGTCATAGATGCTTAAGATATACCTTGACACTACCTGAGGCTACCCCTAGTCATAACAACAGTGCCTATGGTCATAAGTGACCACAAGCTAACCCATGACTGGTACCTGCTATGAGCACAGAATAAAGTATGAACATAACATATGTGCAAAAGATAAATTGAAAAGGGAATATAAATCCGAATACTGAAATAATGAATCAATCATAAGTCTAAATCATCTGATAAAAAACAAAAGTAATTGACTAACTATCTACCTGACTATCTGAACAACTGGAAGCCTCTAAACTGATCGAGGAGTTGATGGGACGAACCTCCAATTAACTGTGAATGACTGACTGAATAAAATAAAGTACTGAAATAGTTGAAAAATCATAACACGTCCTTCATGGAAGAGAACTCACCACTAAGGTTGCTGGACTTGCACTGAACTGTCTAACTATGGTTGGGAAATTGTGTTTCCAAACCTATGATATAAGACATCATACCGGAAATAAGAGTATACGGTCAGTACTTTGAATAAACTGGTATATGAGATGAGGTCAAGCTGATATACATGAGGTAATATGCATATGAATTAAGGACTAACTGAATAGCATGCGATAGCTAAACATGAATGCATGAAAACTATAATATCTGAGAATGCAGGACCAAGTATAAATCTACAATCTAAAAAAGTCTAAAAGCTGAAATACTGCAAACTGTATAACTTAATAACTAAAAGCCTGTATACTTGGTCATGCAATCCTGAACTGAGAATCCACTAAAATACTATACTGAGACTGTGTGAGGTATCATCTAACCGATATGCCCCAATATAAGCTGATCGGGGTCCAACCTGTAACTTTAATTGGAAGGGTTTTAGTACCGTGCCATGGGTACTAACACTGGTTGTGTGGATCCACTAAACTGGTGTCCCGATAGACTAAGGAGTCACCCTATACTGGCAGGTTCTATCATGAGATATGTGTCAACCCTAAACTGACAGGTGGATATCTCAAACCTATGCTTGTTACATAGTTCTATAACTCAGCAATTGCTACTAAGGATCACACCCTATGCTGAGAGGTGATCCCTTATCCTTGGGTTTGCTCGGCACTAAATCCTACTCCCAACTGAACTGACACTGAAACTAAACTAAACTAAGCTCAACACCATCATGAATCAACTTAATAATCGACGTTCTGAGGTCGGCAAGATCAAAAATAAAATCATTGAATTTTAGGGGCCTTGAAAATGACTAAGTCCCAACACTTAGCCAAAATTTCAAGTTTTGGATACCCCCTTTAATATGAGACTAAGAGCTAAAATGAGCTAAGACTTTTATGGGGTATTACAATATCTCCCCTTTGGGAACACTCGTCCTTGAATGATACTGGTTTAGCTGAGAGTACTGAAGAAACTTAGATCATTTAATGAATATGTATGACTAGAAACATAATTACATAACTGAGTCTAAAATGTGATACATGAACTAAACTGCATGTATGCAATGACATGAAATGGATTACATAGCTGAAACTGAGAACGAAAGAGAGTCAATCTGAGGAAAATCATTACCTTAAGCTGAATATGAGCTTGCGGAGAAAAGATAAGGGTACTTGGTTCATATATCTGCTTCTTCTTCCCAAGTGGCTCCCTCAATGGACTGATTCCACCAAAGAACTTTGACCTAGGGAACGTCTTTGTTCCTTAGTCTGCAAATCTGATAATCAAGGATCTCAACAAGGACCTCTTCGTAAGAAAGGCTATCCTTAACATCCACATCCTCCAAAGGAATAACTACAACTAAATCACCAATACATGTTGTTCAACAATGAAACATAAAACACGGGATGTACTAACACCAAATCTACAAGCAACTCTAGCTCATAGGCTACCTTCCTAAAATGACTCAAGATTCTATATGGGCTAACATATCGAGGACTGAGTTTCCCCTTCTTGCCGAATCTCCTCACTCCCTTTATGGGTGAGATTTTCATATATACAAAATCGCCAACCTCAAACTCAAGATCTTTTCTCCTCATATCCACATAAGATTTCTGATGGCTTTGCGTTGTCTTCAGCCTCTCTCTAATCAACTGAACTTTTTCCATCGTATCAAATACTAAATATGGCCCTACCAAATACACTTCACCTATTTCAAACTAACTAATAAGAGACCTACATCTATTGCCATAAAGAGCCTCAAATGGAGCCATCTGAATACTGGAGCAATAGTTGTTATTATAGGCAAACTCAATCAAAGGCAAGTGGTCATCCCAACTACCTTTAAAGTCAATGACATATGCTCTCAATATATCTTATAAGGTTTGAATGGTCCTCTCAGCTTGACCATCCATATGAGGATAAAAAGTTGTACTGAGATGAACTTGGGTACCAAGGGCTTTCTAAAAAGCCTTTCAAAAGTGAATGGTAAACTAGGTACCTCTATCTGATATGATAGACAATGGAATCCCATG